>NC_134828.1:17490429-17561115 GCF_004210375.1 Tachypleus tridentatus
CCTTCTCAGCTGTAAGATAGTTTAAATAAAAACACTATACCATATTTACTTACTGTATACTCGCTTTCCTTCTCAGCTGTAAGATAGTTTAAATAAAACACTATACCATATTTACTTTACTGTATGCTGTATAGTTTAAATAAAACACTACCAACTATATTTGCCTACTGTATTCCGCTTTCCTTCTCAGCTGTAAGATAGTTTAAATAAAACACTATACCATATTTACTTACTGTATACTCGCTTTCCTTCTCAGCTGTAAGATAGTTTAAATAAAACACTATACCATATTTACTTACTGTATACTCGCTTTCCTTCTCAGCTGTTTAAATAAAACACTTTGAGTGAGTATTAGGTAAAACAGTTCGTTTCTTTATACACGCTGTGATGTTTCACTTCTGTATTTTTTCTCAAAACAGACAATATTATGTACAAGTAATTTTCAAATGCACACTAAACTCCAGCGGAAATAAAACTAAACACTTAATACCTACAACAGAGTACAAGGTGCTTAAACTAAATTGCCGTAATGTTTGGTTTTTTTTAACTGACCACTGGTCATTAAGTTAAACTACAATACCACATTAGTTTCTGGTTACGAATACTATTCTGTGAAAATATTTATATTCCATTTGAACGAAGTATAGAAATGTTCTAAAGTACATTGGTCAAGCGTATGACACTAGTGATGTAAGCGTAAACTCACAATAAGCTTCGGTTAATAAATATAGTACAAGAAAGAACATTACAAAATAGAAAATTGAATTTTATTTTTAAAGCTTTGAATTAGATCTTCTGATACTTTAAAGTATTCATTTATTGCACTAAAATAAAATAGCTGTCCGAGAGAAAAACACGCGGATGTGTTGATATGGTAAACCAACAATATGTGTGTCATATGATAATTTAAGATATGCTGTTATTTCTTAATCAGTCACCTGTATATTTAGTAGATGACATATGTACAAAAGTAACACTTTAATAGTTTCAGTTGAGTCACAATAAGCTACACTGTTATAGAACTGTAATTATGGAAATGGACAGTCTTATGAACAAACGACTATTCAACATATTTTTGTGAGTATTCAATAAAACCTTATTTATAGAATTTGGATAGTGAAAACGAATAAATAATATTCTATATTGAGATCAAACAAGGTAAGAGATTAAATATGGTTCCATAAGAGTAAGTTGTGTATCATAAACCTACTTTTAAATGTTCATACCTTTAAGTGTGACTACCATGGTGAAAGGTATATTTGTTATACATCGTCCAATAATTTTGGTAATTGTGTTTTTGTCCTTACACATAGGTTCAATGTAATATGAGTGTCTTTTTTGTCTAGTCCTTAGTGTTCTTATAACTGGTGTGCTGGTCGTGTGGGATAAAGCATCAAAGCCCGTAACTTATCCAGCGCCCTCACCAAGCCACAGGACTTGCTCAGAAGCAAAGATTACTTCCGGTTAACCCTTGTCTTAGTATAGTCAGAACTTCTTTGCCTCGTGCCGGCCTGGTATGGCCAAGCGCGTAAGGCGTGCGACTCGTAATCCGAGGGTCGCGGGTTCGCGCCCGCGTCGCGCTAAACATGCTCGCCCTCCCAGCCGTGGGGGGTGTATAATGTGACGGTCAATCTCACTATTCGTTGGTAAAAGAGTAGCCCAAGAGTTGGCGGTGGGTGGTGATGACTAGCTGCCTTTCCTCTAGTCTTACACTGCTAAATTAGGGACGGCTAGCACAGATAGCCCTCGAGTAGCTTTGTGCGAAATTCAAAAACAAACAAAACAAACAAACTTTGCCTCGTAATAGAGTTTCGTCAATGAGAACATTAAATCCTAAATCAGTTATTATAAAAAGGAAAGACATGATTTGGTGGTTTAAAATTCCAGATCCTTCTGAAAAGATTTAATTAAAAATTCATGTTATCAATATTTTCCAAACGGACAGCATGTCTACGGACTTATGACATCGCAACATTATACTGTTCTATGTTTAACTGCAAAGAAATGGACCAAAGTGATTTAGTTCACAGCTGGTCAAGAATTACAGTTAACAATCTAAAATAAGACCTTTCAACTTTGAACTTACAAATCCTCATCGTTTCGTTATGTTAACAGAATCACCGCATTAATTGTTCTAATATAAGGAGAGTTATTTTAGTAGTAGTGTTCACATAATTAAAAAAAAAAACACACACGAAATATGTAATAAGCAGTATTGGCTCTGAATCCTTCTGTGTCCGAGCTGTCTATTCTCAGACACATTCATTGATCCGTAATGGTAACTACGAGATATTACTTGGTTTCAATTCGACGTTTGTTTGTTTTTTTAAACATATTCTTGGAACCCTGTTTCGTAGAATGTAGACGTGTCAGTGTTAATAGTGTTTAGATTTTCGCTTCTTTCCATTTGAAGTGAATGCTCTAAATGTTAGAATCAGCAGGACCTTACAGCAAATTATACACTGTTGTCCTTCAGTTTCTAACTGAAAAAGCATTATATTGACCCAACACACACTATCTTTAGACAGCATGGTAAAAGTCATTCAAAACCCGACAGTTTTTTTTTCTTCATAAGCACTAATTTCTTTAGGTAAAGTGCTGTGTCTCCTGAAAGAACAAGCTGAAATCAATTTGTGCTTATAGAGAAATATTGGGTTAAACAAGTTTATTTTAGTTAGATTTTGACATACAATAGTTTAAAAAAAATATCTTAACCATTTTAAATACTTCCAAATACTTATATAAAAATACGTTATCTCGATAAATCACGTTTGAGGAACATGTGGAGGTTCTGTTCGCTTCCATTCATCTCTGTTTTTTGCCTCTCTTTTAACAAACACGTTGAAAACTTTATAATATTAAATGTAGACTTTATAATAATCTTCGAACTTATCTGATATTGATAAGAATGTCACGTTTCTTCCCATTGCTCGTATGTCACGTTACGCAAAAACAAACGTTTCTTTGTTTGTTTTGAATTTCGCACAAAGTTAATCGAGAGCTATCTGTGTTAGCCGTCCCTAATTTTGCAGTGTAAGACTAGAGGGAAGGCAGCTAGTCATCACCACCCACCGCCAACTCTTGGGCTACTCTTTTACCAACGAATAGTGGGATTGATCGTACCATTACAACGCCCTCACGGCTGAGAGGGCGAGCATGTTTGGCGCAACGGGGATGCGAACCCGCGATCATCAGATTACGAGTCGCACGCCTTAACACTCTTGGTCATGCCGGGCCAGCTAAATGGGGGGTTAAGATAAGTTTTATAGTAAATCCCACCGTACTTTCTCTTTACATAAATAAATGGTCCGGCACGGCCAGGTGGTTAAAGCACTCGACTCGTAATTCGAGGGTCGCGGGTTCGAATACCCGTCTCACCAAACATACGAGCCTTTTCAACCCATTATTAGTTGGTAAAAGAATAGCCCAAGAGTTGGCGGTGGGTGGTGATAACTAGCTACCTTCCCTCTTGTCTTACACTGCTAAATTAGGGACGGCTAGCGCAGATAGCCGTCGTCTAGCTTTGCGCGAAATTCCATAAAACCATAAATAAATATATTTTTAAAATATTCCTTTGTTAGACTATGTTGAAATCGTATTTTACAAAAAAAAAAAAAAAAACACGTCAAGATTGTTTTTGATGAATTGTAATGTATTCTGCCTGGAACCCTGTGCGCTCTCTGGTGTCTAAGAAATTTCTAGAAACTAGATTCAAAGTTAGTAAAGTATATAAAATGATATTATCCTTTCTTTCTGTGAACAAAATCAAATATTTTGGTAAAGTTTTCAATAATTCACTGAAAGGTTCTATTTATAACATTTTCCTAAACAGAAAAGCCACATCAGGCTGTGTTTACCGAAGGAATCGAACCCTGGTTTTAGCAATGTAAATCAAGAGTTTCCACTTCTTATATATTGCAGTGTATAGTTCTCTAAACGTTTTATGCATTCAGAAAAATACACTAATATTTATAAGGAAATTTTCCTGAAATTCTAAAAGCAGCTCACAGTGTTGAAGTCTGCCCAAGTTTATCTAATATCTTTGTGTTCAGCTCGTATGTTCCTCTATATCAAATTCGCTTAATGGAGCTGGTTTGGTGAAATATAGGTTTCGAGGCATTTACGACAAGGTCATGAAAATGAATCGCGTTCGTGTTTGGAATAACTACAGTATTTCAAACAATCATAAGCTTTTGGCTCGTGTGGTACAGCGAGTACTTACTTGTGTAAGTAATATACTTTGTATGATCACACATGCTGTTTGCATATAAAGATCGTGGTTGTTGGTTAGTTTGCTCGGAACAGATAAAATTATTGCTCTGTTTATAAAATTATAATAAAGTCAGTATCTCGTGAATTGGGAAAGATTTTATCACCGAAAGCTATGGCCATACAAAGCTACGATCTATACACATATATGAGTGTGTGAATATATGTATATATTTCAACATATCTCTTTCTATATATACATACGTTTATTTTCACTCCTGATATCTCAAGCTAAATATTAAACCATAGAATAATTTGATATTAAATCATGTACTTTAAAAAAAAAACTTGTATAAAATATGAAAAGTTGTAGCATCGAAAGAACTGAGGGTGGAAGGGGGGCATTTCATCTCCCCAAGTCCCTTCGAAATTGCAGAAAGAAAAAACCGTGTAAAAAGAATCGGAAAAAATTGCAATTCAGTGTTTTAATGATCAACTTACAACTACGTGCTGATCATAACTGTTATCCAGCAGTTTCAGAAATTCTACTTACCTCTTTGACGTAATGACACCAAGTGAGATAAACGTAGATTGGTTTGGTTTCTTTAGAATTTCGCTAAAAGCTACACGAGGGCTATCTGCGCTAACCGTCCCTAATTTAAACTAGAGGAAAGGTAGCTAGTCATCACCACAAACCATCAACTCTTGGGCTACTTTTTTACTAACGAATAGTGGGATTGGCCTACGTTATAACGCCCCCACTGCTGAAAGAGAGAGCATGTTTGGTACGATGTGATTCGGACCCGCGACCCTCGAATTACGAGCCGAGTGCCACCTGGCTGTGCCAGTAAACGTAGATTATATATAATAATAAAATTTCAGCCAATTGTTGTGACACAAAAAAAAATCGCAACTCCCAGAGCGAACTAAGGAATTTATAATAACAAAATCACCAAAATTAAAGAAAATACATACAAACTAATACCACACACCGTGTTTTTCTCATTTGTTAACTTATCCACAGTTTTATAGTGTGTTTCTGGATGAATATCTTTCATTTAGTGCCCCGATGGGACTGCGGTAAGTCTTCGGATTTACAGCGTTAAAATCGATTTTCCTTGGTGGACACAGCAGATAGCACATACACAAACAAACACTTCTTTATTTTTAATTAGGGGAGCTTAGAATAAGACGGTCAATTTAATAGTGAATACGGTTTTCACCAATTTAAATGACTCTCATAGAACATTCAAAGAAACCCTGTTTTATTATAAGTGTCATTTCTAATTAAAACGTAAATTATATCTAGATTGGTATTTTTTTAGATACTTGAGAAAATGCACTTCTTGTAATTGGGACTGTTTTACCTATAAAGTTGGACAAGTAGTACCTCCAAGGGGCTCTGGCATGGCCAGGTGGTTAAGGCGCTCGATTCGTAATCGCGTGTTCGAGTACCCGTGACATCAAACATTTTTGCCCTTTCAGCCGTGGGGGCGTTATATGTAACGGTCAATCACATTATTAATTGCTAAAAGAGTAATCCAACGGTTGGCGGTGGGTGTTGATGACTAGCTACCTTCCCTTTAATCTTGCACTGCTAAATTAGGGACGGATAGCGCAGATAGCTCTCGTGCACAGTTATCTGTGGTAATGATATTCGTAGCACCCTCACTTCCTGTGGTTCTTCTAGTAGCACCCTTACTTCCTGTGGTTCTTCTAAGCTACTTATAGTTCAGTCTGTAAATCCTGCGGTGCAGAACACTGAATCCACCATCCTATAAGAGATAAAAGTCCAAATAAACGTAATTTATTTTCTGGTACATTCACAGTGTTTCTTAAACACATTTTGTCTTCTGTGAGAGTTTCGGTTAACATATATATTAGAATCGTACTTTCTTATTTTTATAACAATATCGTATCAATACTTTTAATGAATAAGCCTTTTTTGTTGCACAGGAAGATTTATATAGATGTATATTTCATGCAATTTTAAGTATGATTGAGAACGGCCTTCAATTCAGTTCATGCTCTAACAGTGGTGTCCATGGTAATCAGCATTATTTTTATATGCTTCGGTTCTAGAGCAACATGCAAAGTTACCATAGCGTAAAAACACGAGACTAGCAACATCTGAAACCTATAGGGGTTATGGAAGACGTTTCAGAGAACTGATTTGTTATTATTGGGGTTTTCTGTGACGTCACAAAGAGTTATCTTATTGGTTGTTATGGTAGAAGCAAGACAGAATTTTATGTAAAGACATTTTCGTAAAATTAAATGTTTCATTTTTATAAAATTTTTACGCCACTAATGTGTTATTTTGACGCCTAAATCGTCACAACTTTTGTACACAAAAAACAACAACATTACATTTCTATTTGAGTTTGTTTGTTTGTTTTGGAATTTCGCACAAAGCTACTCGAGGGCTATCTGTGCTAGCCGTCCCTAGTTTAGCAGTGTAAGACTAGAGGGAAGGCAGCTAGTCATCACCACCCACCGCCAACTCTTGGGCTACTCTTTTACCAACGAATAGTGGGATTGACCGTCACATTATAACGCCCCCACGGCTGAAAGGGCGAGCATGTTTGGCGCGACTCGGGCGCGAGCCCAACGACCCTCAGATTACGAAGCGCACGCCTTAACGCGCTAGGCCATGTCAGGCCCATTTCTATTTGAGTAGGAAGAGAAACTACCTTATTGGATTCTTTTTTAAAAATAACCTTGTTAAAAACTGCAACTGTTAGACTTTGGTTAGGTGTTCAGGTCAAAGACCTGTAGGACTCAAGTATAGTCATCTCTCATTTTGAACAACTGACCTAGAGAAAGAACGCTAGTCAATAACACCAGCGGACGCTTTCCGACTCTTGGAACCGGTTTTATAGCAGATTCGATTCTCACTTTCATTATACGCCTACAGTTAAAACTGCGGACCGTGCTCAATAGCATTATGTTTGGAACGTCGGACTTTGCGATCAGCAGACAGACAAGATAGCTACCAGACTGATCTAAATTGTTTGGAACTACATCAGTTGGTATCAAGATGACAAACTACTATATTTTCTTAGCTATCTTTGGTGTTGTGGTTGAATTTTGATTGAACAGGCACGGTTGGTTTATCTAAATGTTGCGTATTCGATATAGTTAGGGAATATCCTCTCATTTACCTGTATTGATAAATATACTTGTTCCCTCAAGTTACAGATATCCCAATGTTTGTAATCAAACATATCCTTGATGACGTGAAACCCACTTGAAGTAAAAATGTATCTCAAAACAGCTGGTATGGGTATTAACACCTTCACTAATAAAGCAGAGAACAACGTTTGGACATTCCTAGGTTGTCTTCAGGTTAACCTAATACATTAATCAATCATGTGTCCGGATAACTACTTATCACTTTGTGATAAGATAAAGATATAAAGTAAAAAGGATAAAAATAACTCTTGAAGACAATTTGACCCTCCATCGAGAGGGCAATTATATCAATACTGAGCATTAGACAGAACGATACGACATTTTTCGTCAGTGAATGAATCTGTCTCAAGGTGGCTTAAGGACATTTCTACGTAACAATAAAGTAAGCCAAGAAAACAGGAATACCAATGTTGATCAAACCAGATATTCTGGCTGTGACTGTGTCACGAGATAAAATTAATCCATTTAAGATATCCATAAGTTACATTAGATTCAACAAATCGTTACTCAAACACGGTTGTACAGAGAGTGTCCAGATATTATTACAAGAAAGATACCCAAACAATTAGATAGTTTTGTTAGCATAATGTTCGGCCCTCACCTCTCTCATGTTCACTCAATAAGTTGCTTTATAAAACCATTTACTTAAAACTATATTAGTAAAACAGCAATGCTATCAATTTTAGGCTAATGTCACTCGTGAAATAGGCATAATATGTTCATTATACCTTATGATATAAACTGCTATATCAGGAAGATACATTTTCAAGGTATTTCATGAGGGTCAAAGGTTAATACCACATGAGAAACACTATAAAGAAATACCAATTATTTACTGAATTTCTTTCAAATGTATCTAACAGTTTTTTTTTTTTTACCTATTTATGATAAAGTCAGTATTTACATTTTCACCAAGAAGTCACTGAAAAAGACAACCTTAACCACCGACAATGTGAACAACCTTAATCACCGACAGTGTGAAAGAGTGTTATACAAACATTTCACACAGTGGTTAACAGTGACCTTAACTACCGACAATGTGAAAGAGTTTTATAGAAACATTTCACACAGTGGTTAACAGTGATAGCTTTAACGATATTGAAATTACCTGGAAGTTGTCTCTCATTCACTATGAATGCATTAAAACCGAAGTTTGTGCCGTACAATCAAAGTCTATTGCATTACTCTCAACAGGCACAAACCAGTTGTGGTGGGGAACAAGACAAACAAATACAACCATTTGTAAAATACATAAATAAATTAAGACACTTCTATTGTAATAGACTGTTTAGGCCGTGGAATATTGTAAGTTGTCAATATCGGAATACGGCGCACTGTTTGAATATTAGCCTATTCATTATGTTAGGTGCAACTGAAATCGCATGGTTTTCACAGGATGTTCTAAATATGTGTTAACAGTGGAACAGTCAGTGACCAAAATACTACGAAGAATTCTAAGGAACAAATGGAAACTTGTTTAATGGAGATGTATTGCTTCTGATTACAACCAACAAAAGTTATCCCACTATACTGAAAGTGTGATAAACCGAATGTCATTTCTTAACAAGGTGTGTTGTGGTACATCCGGGTAAACAGATGTTTCGGCAGGCGTACTTTCAAAAAGATCATTCAACAAGATATACTGTAATATGATACTGAATTCGGCTAAACCGACCTGAGTCTGTGCTAAATAATAAATGAAATGGACACAAGATGTGATACCCAAAGAAGAAAACAGGTCATGTACTTTACCTTATTCGACTAATATTGGTCAGGCTGGCTATAGTACCTTAATATTTGTTTTTAAACTGACCAAATCACTCAAAATGATTGTCAAACAGCCTAAATCTTAGAACACTTAGTCACCCAGAGCAGCTGTCACTATTGAAAGTGGCTTGTTATTACCATTCAAACATAAAGGAAGTAACAACCTCAACATTTCATAGTAACCTGGAGATAGCACCTGACTGACCATTAAAGACAACGACGTTGACCAGCCGTTATCTGGAAGAAAAAGAAACAAAACAAGAAAAACAATAAACACAATCGATTGGCTAATAAACACAATCATAGGACAAATGTTAGCCAATAAATTCAATCGTCAGGCAGATGTTGACCAATAAACAAAAATCCTCGGACACATTTTGACCAATAAACATAATTCTCGGACATATTTTTGACCAATAAAGATAATCATTCATCGGTCGTAAGTTTATCGTACTATACGAGTGTCAAAGAAAATCTCGTCTTTTTCTCAATATCATTTGATTATAAACAATAAGTGTGTCTGCAGAAAAGCCAGTGAATTACTGATTTGACAGTAGGAATTTTGACAAAGATAATTACTTGAAGTGGTAATAAATGGATCTTCATCAAGTTGCTTACTTAATATCTTTTATGTGCATGAACTGTTAGAGTGTACTTCTTAAATTTCGTCACACCATTCACGTTACCGTGAATATTGCTAATAATTAAGTTAAATAATCACGTAACAAACAACACATTTTAATTTTTCTTTACTAATTATAGACTTTATTAATTTCACTAATCTGGGGCAAATAAAAAAAAAATTAATATAATGTTTGATATTTGATTACTTTTAGTATATTGAGTGAAAATATTCCTCCCTTCCGTGTGGCACTGTGCTAAGAGAAAATGACCAACTGGCTTACATGTGTACTGTTATTTCGTTTCGTGTTGTTGTTTCTAAGCGCAACTTGGAAATTACGTAGTAAAAAATTTGCTCAATAAGATATATCATTTCGAATTGGCGTTTCCGTTTTTTCTTTTCCTGTTCCATCAGCACGGCAAAGGTTCCTTGAATCAAAAGGTTTTATAGCTTGAAAAAAGTAGTTCTTTCCAATCAAACAACCTTCGTTTCTCGGAGAAGAAAATAAGAGACCTTAATGTATTTCCCAACACTGCTCACCTTATTACATTCAGAAAACAGAGATGTTTAGATTTAAAGTAATGCGATCTAGCATTCTTAATAACCGATGTCAAATGTGCTTTCATGGTTGGACAACTATAAATCAGCATGCACATAACAACGCTAATCGCACGACTTGATAAGGCTTCGCCATGGATTTAAAAGGAGCGAACATGAAAACCTTTATTGTTGACTAGAGGCTATGGCGGACCTCTACAATTCGCTCTCCCAATTCCACCAAATAGGAGGCCACATAAATACCTATGCTAAAAGCAAAGAGTATTGAGCTAAGAGGATTATTTTATTCCAAAGTTTAAGTCATGTTCGTTGAAAAAAAAACAGGACTGTTTTCTGTTTCTTCCAAACGCGCAGGAAAAAATATGTATTCTAAACAGTAGTTGGAAAATGTCTTTCTGGTGGTGTTTGTTTAACTCAGAATAGAAGCAGCACTGAAACATAACATGAAATTCACGTAAACATTATTCACCAAACATGAGTGCCTTCCTAAACTTCACACGTATTTTAGTTATTGTTGTTGGGGTTTGTTTTTTTTTTAATTTATGGCCCGCTATCGCCAGGTGGATTACGGCGTTATTATTCGTAATCTGAGGATCGCGGATTCGAATCACCATCGCACCAAACGTGCTCGCCCTTTCAGCCTTAGGGATGTTCTAATTTGACGGTCAATCCCACTATTCGTTGGCAAAACAGTAGCCCAAGTGCTGGTGGTGGGTGGTGATGACTAGCTGCTTTCCCTCTAGTCTTATACTGCTAAGTTAGGGACGACTAGTGCAGATAGCCCTCGTGTAGCCTTGCACGAAATAAAAACACAAAACAAACAAAGATAGTTGTTGATTTTTTATTAACGTTTTTATATTTTCAAATTCTTCAACGAGCTAACCCTTTTCGGTAAAAACCACTTCTGGTAGACCTTAGAAATAGCTTCTTCGACGTCAATAAGTTCAGAAGAAACACTTAGATTTTCTTTAATATAATATGAGAGAGAAAAAATTACCCTTAACATTAGCTTGAAGGACGACGCGACGCACCTTTTACTGTGCCGGACAGTGAGTGTGACTTGTTTATTTGTTTTTGAATTTCGCGCAAAGCTACACGAGGGCTATCTGCGCTAGCCGTCCCTAATTTAGCAGTGTAAGACTAGAGGGAAGGCAGCTAGTCATCACCACCCACCACCAACTCTTGGGCTACTCTTCTACCAACGAATAGTTAGGATGACCGTCACCTTATAACGCCCCTACGGCTGAAAGGGCAAGCATGTTTGCTGTGAGGGGGATTCGAAACCACGATCCTCCGATTACAAGTCGATTGCCCTAACCACCTGACCTACTTGTTTGAACCTAATCAATGAAACTCAGTTAAATTGAGATGTTAATAAACAGAGCAGGTGTTAGAAGTGTTAGGCCATTAAACCTTGATAAACAAAGTTTGGAAAAAATACCAGAGTAATTATAATATCTTAAGTTTTTTTATTGTATTCCTGAACTTTGAAGAAAATAATGTTTTAAAAACAATAATATTCAATTATTCTCCTGATTTTTCGCGATAAATTTTATCAGGTAATCATGAAAACAATAATAAAGACATCAAATAATCATATGCAAAAAAAAAAACCCATAGATTTTCCAATTCATTAATGTATTAAGTATATAATAACAATATTAATGTATTAACTATATAATAATAACATTAATGTATTAAGTATATAATAATAACCTTAATGTATTAAGTATATAATAATAACATTAATGTATTAAGTATATAAAAATAACATTAACTTATTTGTATAGAATAATAACATTAATGTATTAAGTATGTAACAATAACATTAATGTATTAAGTATGTAATAATAACATTGACGTATTAAGTATATAATAATAACATTAATGTATTAAGTATGTAATAATAACATTGACGTATTAAGTATGTAATAATAACATTAATGTATTAAGTATGTAATAATAACATTGACGTATTAAGTATATAATAATAACATTAATGTAGTAAGTATGTAATTATATCATTGATGTATTAAGTACATAATAATAACGTTAGTGTATTAAGTATATAATAGTAACATTAATGTATTAAGCATAAAATATTAACATTAATGTATTAAGTATATTATAATAACATTAACGTATTAAGTACATAATAATAAAGTTAATGTATTAAGTATATAATAATAGCAATAATGTATTAAGTATATAATAATAACATCAATGTATTAAGTATATAATAATAACATTAATGTATTAACTATATAATAATAACGTTAATGTATTAAGTATGTAATAATGACATTAGTGTATTAAGTAGGTAACAATAACATTAATAAAATTAATGTATTAAGTATATAATAATAACATTAATGTATTAAGTACATAATTATACCATTAATGTATTAAGTATATAATAATAACATTAATGTATTAAGTATATAATAATAACATTAATGTATTAAGCATCAAATATTAACATTAATGTATTAGGTATGTAATAATAACATTAATGTATTAAGTATGTAATAATAACATTAATGTATTAAGTATATAATAATAACATTAATGTATTAAGTATGTAATAATAACATTGACGTATTAAGTATATAATAATAACATTAATGTATTAAGTATATAATAATAACATTAACGTATTAAGTAAATAATAATAACGTTCATGTATTAAGTATATAATAATAACATTAACGTATTAAGTATATAATAATAACATTAATGTATTAAGTATATAATAATAACATTTATTTATTAAGTATATAATAATAACATTAATGTATTAAGTATATAATAATAACATTGACGTATTAAGTATATAATAATAACATTAACGTATTAAGTAAATAATAATAACGTTCATGTATTAAGTATATAATAATAACATTAACGTATTAAGTATATAATAATAACATTAATGTATTAAGTATATAATAATAACATTGACGTATTAAGTATATAATAATAACATTAACGTATTAAGTAAATAATAATAACGTTCATGTATTAAGTATATAATAATAACATTAACGTATTAAGTATATAATAATAACATTAATGTATTAAGTATATAATAATAACATTTATTTATTAAGTATATAATAATAACATTAATGTATTAAGTATGTAATAATAACACTTTCAACATTTCGGTGCCATCTTCATTTGATTGTTTGTTTGTAATTAATCACAAAGCTACACATTGGGCAATATGTGATCTTCCCACCATGGTAATCGAAACTCGGTTTCTATTGATGTGAGTTTTCAGACATACCGCTAGACCGTTAGAAGGCCTGTATAGAACGTTAAATGTCTCTACATATGGTCTGTTTGTTCTTGAAATTTATTAGTAGCACGATGTATCATCAGTTATTTTATACAAGATATAATTAACCACCGAATAGTGGGATTGATCGTCACATTATAACGTCCCCACGGCTGAAAAGGCGAGCATGTTTGGTGCAACGGGGATTCGAGCCCGCGATCCTCAGATTACGAGTCAAACGTCTTAACATACCTGGCCATGCCAGGCCAGTGTTATACATATTACAGTTTTCATGAACGATTAAACCACTAATACTAAAAACTGCTTTCTGTTGCTTTATACCACTTCTTAGGTTTATATGTAACAAAATATTTCACTGGTTTGTTTTAGTTTTTGAAAATAATTAAATTAATTTTTGGTCGTTTTAGGTTCTGGTCTTAAGAAGTTTATACCCTCATATATTTATTTAAATTATCGTCTTAAGAAGTTTTAGTACTATTAAGTAGGACCTGGCGTGGCCAGGCGGTTAGATCCGTGATCTGAGGGTCAAGAGTTCGAATGTCCGTCACATTTTTAGCTGTAGTAAATTTATAATATGACAATGAATTCCACTATTCGTTGGCAAAAGAGTAGTCCAAGAGTTGGCGGTGTGTGGTGGTGACTAGCTGCCTTCTCTCTAGTCTTACACTGATAAAGTAAGGATGGCTATCGGAGATAGCCTTCGCGTAACTTTGCGCAAACATTTAGAATAAACAAGTAAAATTACACGTGAAGTTACACAGTTGGTTATCTGCGCTTTGTTCACTGAAAGGAATTGGACCTCGAATCTTAACATTATTACTTGAGATATTTACCACTAACACTCCAGAGAACGATATTGTTATATGTAAAAGTAAGAAAAATATTAGAGAAAAAAACAAACTACTTTCTACTGAAATTAAAAAATTGTTAAAAGCTACAAAGCTTCATAATACTGAATGAAATTACAATTGACAGTTAAACTCATAACCACAGAATTGAATGGAGCAACAAATATAAATGTACGATCATGGTTTCACTTGATGATACTTTTACTGGTGAAATCATGTTCTTTTAATAAATGATTTATTTGTTTGTTTGTCTAAAATTAAACACAATGAGCTATTTGTGTTCGGCTGATCCGATCTCTAGCGTCGTTAAGTCCACGCATATGCGCTGTGCCACTGACAGGCATGTGTTTGTGAAATTAAAGAGTTTTCTCTCAGTTGTGGCGAATGGAAGTATTTATATTTGGTCTTACTGTGATTTAGTGGATTAGCATACCGAACTGTGAAGTTTAGGGTCCATAGCTTACGTCATAAAACAGCACAACAGGAGCCCTAAGTGCTTTATAAGAGTTATGGCAAAACATTACAATTCGATTAGAACAGCCCCCCGCTAGTAGAGCGGTATGTATCCTGATTTACAACGCTAAAATCAGGGGTTCGATTTCCCTCGGTGAGCTGAGCAGATAGCCCTTTGTGGCTTTGCTATAAGAAAACACACACACACTCGATTAGAATAAGTCAGAAGTTAGCCGTGGTTATGTTCCCTCTTGAAAATCGGTTTAGAAAGACAGACAGCTAACGCAGGTATCAGTGGTATACCTTTGCGTGAATACCCGAAACAAGAATAATTTGGTTGCTGTTAAATGACGTCACTTTGGTTGGTGCATAAATTAATTCTGTTAATTTTTAATTTACTTGATATTAGGAATAATTTTAAAAATTTAATATGTGACTGAAGTCATTTTAAACTAATGAAACTGTTTAAATTAAAGAACACAACATCCAATTCAACCAGTTGTAGGCTTCCAGGATAGTTAAAATCATATTGTAAATATGCTTCCTTGGAGACCCTTTTCAAGATTTCTTCTGAAGTGAGCAAGGGACAGTAAACATTCTTGTCACTTATAGGAACAAAATATAAAGTTGTTAATAACAAATAGAAACTCAATTCAGACTGAATATTCTGATCATCCTTTCATCTGTTCAGTGCTGGAGACGAGATAACTCGTCCAAGCCGATTGGTAGCACAGTGCCACGGACAAGTTAATCCGTTCTTAATAATACCTAATTCAACGCTAGATGTCAGCACCATACATGCATTTGAACTACTTACAAATTGTTTCACTTTCGATCCAAAATGGCGTCACAAATAAAGTTACAAAATGAAGAAGCATTACAGTTGTATTGTAGCAACTGAAATACTTGGCAGTCAACAGGTTAAACTGCTAACTTTTAACTTAAAATTAGTTCTTGTCGTGGACAATTTAACCATATTTTGCTACTCTAAAATCTAGCGGATAGAATCAGATGTTTAGAAACTCCATTCAAGACAGAACACAAAACCGTATAACCAATGCGCTTTCAAAAGAGTGGATCTTTCTTCATCAAGGACAAACTCAGTAGACACATTCTTCTTTTGGACAAATTCATTTCTTATTGTGTTTTTGTACACGCTGACGTAAAGAGAGAGACTGTGTTGTGCTCGATATATATATAGTAATATCTTGAATATTAAATCTAGTTCTCTCAACTCATTCTCCGTGTCCTGTGATTACACAGTTTAAAAGAGGCAGACACTAACGTTAGTGTATTGCGTGAAGTGGTGATAGTTCGTAATTGAGATCTTAACAGAGAACAGTGGGGGAAGGAAAGATTCTACACCCAAGTTACTTATCGCTGTGTCGCTGACATAAACACCTCCTTATTTGGAATGTAACGTACATGTGGATGAATGGATTTAAACGAACCTAAATAAAAACACACTAGAATGTTGGTAAGATATAAGCTTCACTCAAAAATGATAAACATAGAAATAGTCTAAGAACGTCTCGCATTTTACAACTGTTAATAAACCTGAATTCAGCTTAATCTAAATAATTATAGAGCATGAGTATACGTAACTTTTATAAGCCCATGTCTTCTCACACGTAAAGCTATCACGAGATGAAAATAGGAAAAATAAATATAACAAAAACAGGTTCATTACTGAAACACGCCAGTGAGGGTTATAATAAAAATTCTCCTGAACTTTAGCTAGTATGTTTGAAGTTAAGCATAAATCTGCACAATGGGCTATCTGTGCTCTGCCCATCAACGATATTGTAATTCGGTTTCTAGCGTTTTAAGTCCGCGGACACGCCGCTGTGCCACTGGGGCCCAGAATTTTAGTATTTCAGCTCTATAACAGTTAAAGTGCCTGGATGAACCCCGCAACGAAACCCACAACGTTTAGGTAAATAAGTTATTCTATAAATATATATAGAGGAGCAGAAGGAATTCGCTGGACATTTTATTATTTTATTTGTTTTTTATAAAATTATAAATATTATTTAGCCTGTTTACCATGTGGAATCTGGGGTCGAGTCGTTTCTCTTTTATATCACGACGTTACAGAAAATGTTGAATTCTTAATGTTCGCAAATTTATTTGAAAACATAAAAACATAAAAACTGAGACATATATAGCACTGCCAGTACGTTCACTTTTTGTTTGTAACAGAGCCGTAGGAATTATTAACAACATATCAATGATTGCAGCACAAGAGAAATGAATTTTTTAAAAACGTTTTTAACATATTTTTAAAAGCCTGTCGTCATAGCAAATTTGTATGAAATAAATTACAGTCTATATATTTCGGGGGGAGGGGCTTTGCACTTCCTGGAGATTATGGCTCTCGACTCCCAATTTACGGAAAGTGTGTTCGAATCCCCGTCACTAAACATGTTCTCCCTTTCAGTAGTGAAGGCATTAAAATGTGACGGTCAATCCCACTATTCGTTAGTAAAAGAGTAGCCCAAGAGTTGGCCGTGGGTGGTGATGACTAGCTACCTTCTCTCTAGTCTTACACTAGTAAATTAGGGACGACTAGCGCAGATAATTCTTGTGCAGCTCAGCTTTGGGCAAAACTGAAAAAGTACAAACAAAGATTAACCTACACTACTTTTCAATGTACAAAGTTGGAACGTTAAGCCTAATTGCACGAAGTACTAAAAGTTGCAAAGAAACATGGCTGTTGTATACATATATACAGATGTTGGAAAACAATATGTTTGATATTTTAAATTCTGTGATTACGTACTTGGTAATAGCGTGGAATCCTCTATTCATTATCTTCCACATCTATTAAGAATATTTGTGTGATATGATTTGTTGTTGTTTTTTTTGTGGTTTTACCCATAAATATCAGATCACAATTATTTGAGTGTTTGTATAATATTTTAAGATGTCTCTCAGCGTGTTGCTTTGCTCTTTGTGGTTTTTGTGTTTAGAAATATTATTATATGAAAATAGCATAATTATATGTTCCAACTATGAGGCAGAACCATGTCGGGCCCGGCATGGCCAAGTGTGTTAAGGCGTTCAACTTGTAGTTCGAGGGTCGAGGGTTCGAATCCCGATCGCACCAAACATGCTTGCCTTTTCAGCCATGGGGGTGTTATAATGTGACGGTCCATCCCACTATTCGTTGGTAAAAGAGCAGCCCAAGAGTTGGTGGGTGCTGATGAGTAGATACCTTCCCTCTAAATTAGGGACGACTAGCGCAGATAGCCCTCGAGTAACTTTGCGCGAAATTCAAAAAACAGAAGGTTGTTTGCTTTAACTGGAAGCTACACATCGAGTAAGCTTTCTGTGTTCTGTACACCAAAGAAACTCAAACCCTAAATTTTAGTTTTGTAATTCCGTATTCTGACTGTCGACTCAGACGGGTACCAGGAAAAGGGGAAATATAATCCCCAGTCTAACACGACAATAAACGAATTTTTATACAGTACAAAAATGCAGTATGTATTTTCATATTTTTATAGTAACTTATCAAAATACAATTCCTTAATATGTAAGATTGAATATCCTATCAACGGGGCACTAGGTAGTTTACAGTATAAAGTGATATCAAATCTTCTGTACAACGTTTAACAGCTGTAGACATGTGCTTTATTAATGAATTCGGCTAAGACTGAAATAAGAGAATTGAAATCCGAATAGTTTTCTGTGTGGTGATTTCAAGGATCTTCCATTGGACCATAAGCTGTTTTAATAAATACTTTAGAGTCCATCAGATGAGCTATACTTGAAGTAAGGCGGATTGCCTTCTGCACGGCAGCATATTCAATTTGATGTGTTTCATTTATGTGTTAGAGTTTGATGTTCACCGTTAAGACTAGCAAATTATTTTCATATACGCCCTCTGTTGGATAATTCAAATATAAATGGCGCAAAGTAATTCTTTATTCTGAATAATCACATTGTTTTTATGGCGCAGTTGATTAAAAATAAAGATTAATTAAACACGTTACCCTTGTATTGAGATACAGAATGAAACAAATGGAATGCTGGGAAAATAGGGACTTTGATTGGAAACTTAATGTTGAATAAACGACGCGTAAGGAGTGTTGAAATTGTGAGGATTTCACTTCAATATTTATGACAGTAGATCTGGAGAAAATATTTAATTAACGAAAGCAGATAAACTTTGTTATGGACGAAAATAAGACAAATCTTAGCGCAACTTGATTTTATATACTTTTTATCTTCGAGATGAGACGCAACAGAAATCAATGTAGATAAGAGAAACTTATGAAAATACTCCACCTGTGAGAAGAAACTTTCCCTATTTAATGTGTAATTTGTTATTTACCATAAAGAATGTTAGAGGTTTTCCGTGCATGAAAATGTAATGTAAGCATGCTCAAGTAATCGACAGGGCTCATAAAAAAAAATCATATATTTCTTTCTCATTTTAAAGTTGTTGTTTGTTTAATTTCGAGAATATGTACTACAGGCTTGTCAGTGTTAACAGTCCCGAGTTTTGTGGTGACAGACTTGATTGATCAGAAATGACAGTAAACACCATCCTCGTCTAATTAGTGAGTTACTCAAGTTGAATAGTGAGATTTGATCATCATAACACATACATGGCCTCATAGTATAGGGCACCATTTCTTACGACAGCAACGGGACTTGAACCTTGGTTCATAGTTTGACATGATAATAATTTAAGTTGGAAAACTGACACAAAAATTACTCTTCGAAATCACTTTAAAAGGTAGAAATAAAAAACAAAACACGCTGAAGTTCTTTCCTTGTTTAGTGATGGGAGGAACTTTATCATTGTTGTGCGTTAAAAGTGTTAGTTCGTGTAATTTACTGGAGGGCTATCTGTGCTAACCGTTCCTGATAATGAAGTAATTGCGAGTTCAGTACTATATATAACCAACATATCGCGCCAGGCCGTACTGACATTATACAAAATCAGTTGTAAAAGTACTCAGCAAACTGAGTTCTGCTCACAACCAGCCAGCCTGTATCTGAAAGAAAGTATTCAAAGCAAGGCCTTAAAGGCCAGCTAGTAGTGTCACCATAATGAATAACCCAAAAGCCTTAATTGAAATTTAAAAAAGTTTCGTTTACGAGGACATACTTATGTATTTACCAGAATTAAGAGAACACTGAACAATTACCGAATCCAAAAGGCAAAAATCTGGGTTTGATCCTTCCCTGTATACAGAGTGCAGATAGCATAATATGTATTTTTGCACTCGAAAATACGATAAGCAATTATAGAATAAACACGTGCGTAAATACACTTTATGTAAATAAACAAAGGATTAAAATGATTGTAAGTAAGGAAAAGTCTTAGGTATAAAATAATGAAGAAACATATCAACCATAAGGTAAAGGTTGGCTAAATATTAATGTTGTTATTCAAAAAAAATATCTTTTTCCTAAGCCTTTTTTACTTAATACAATTTCCATATTTTTCTGCCATTTTTTAAAAACATTTAACTTGCTAATTCTACATGGGAATTACATATTGAAATAAGTACAAAGGTCTGTAATATAATTGAATGATACCTTTCCAATGGACCCTACAGTTCAGTCCTTATCTTCATGTCCCTACCATAATTGCAAGTATTTTTATTATTTTCTGATCAGTCACTGTCAGGGAAACATAGGGCGATATGATGTGGTAAAAAATGATATGAGAAAGTATCTGATAGGTCCGGCATGGCTAGGTGGGTTAAGGCTCGTAATCTGAGGGTCGCGGGTTCGAATCTCCGTGACACCAAACATGCTCGTCCTTTCAGCCGTGAGGATGCTATAATTTGACGGTCAATCCCGCTATACGTTCATGAAAGAGTAGCCCAACAGTTGGCAGTGGGTGGTGATGACAAACTGCCTTCCCTCTTGTCTTACACGCTAAATTAGGGACGGCTAGCACAGATGGCGCTCGAGTAGATTTGTGCGAAATTCAAAAAACAAACAACGCATCTTATATTTCTTGCTACACAAATTTTATTTTATATTAGAATTTAAAAATAAATTATCATTAATTAATATTATAACAAACACTATTGACTGTCTTTAACTATTTCATTTTAATTAGCTTTATTATTAATCAGTTCTGATCGAACCGTCCCCCCTCCATCAGTGGCTCATCAGAAAGTATGACGTCTTATAACACTAAAAATTGGGTTTCGATACCCACGAGGGGCACCGATAGCTATTATATAGCTCCGTGCTAAATAACAAACTAACATATACCATATGTTCTGTAGACTGACCATGGTATCAAGAAACGTTTTATTAGATCCGTTAGGTCCGAAATCGATCAAGAATATATATTTTCTGCCCAAGATAAAACAATCAAAAATCAACAACCGTGGGATGATATACTTTGAGGAGAACATTTTCCGTTATTTAGATTTTTTTCCATTACAAATATTGAAAACCAAAACATTAATCGCATAACGTAAGCATATTATAACAATGACTAACTGTAACC
The DNA here is from genome assembly GCF_004210375.1 of Tachypleus tridentatus. Taxonomy (NCBI): domain Eukaryota; kingdom Metazoa; phylum Arthropoda; class Merostomata; order Xiphosura; family Limulidae; genus Tachypleus; species Tachypleus tridentatus. The sequence continues at coordinate 17,511,870 of NC_134828.1, forward strand.
CTTGTGAAGCAAACCACGTGCTGTCAGTTTCCAACAGAAGGTGGTTCACAAACAAACACACGTTGCGAAACAATAGTTCCCTAAAGTAATTCTGGAAACAGGAATTATTGTGTAATATAAAAGTAGTAACAAAATCGTTTTATAATAATAACACCTGCTATTATATTCATGAGTTTAGTTTTTGAAGTGCATATCACGAGACGTGATGGAAAATGATTTAAAAACTGAGAAAAGAAAATTTGAGAATGAAAACGAATAGAACAGCTGAATTTTGAAACACTTCGTGAAATATGTGTTTTTGACATTACGTATACGATTTTGGAAGCTTTCATGACGGATTTTCGTTTTTCCTCTCAAACCATCTGTTTGTTCTCGTAAGATACAGGAAGCTACGTAAATATTGTAATAGTGAAATACTCTCGAAGCCAAAGAATTTTGCATACTTAAGTCTGTCCCGAAGGGAAATAGAACATGTGTGAAAACAAACACAGATTTGTTTATTTGTTTTTTGTCTTTTTAGTTTACAAAAAACAAAAGCCAAACAAATACAAACACAGCACACACACTCTTAAACGTGTGTCTTCACTGTGTGATATAGCATTTTTTTTTAGAAAAACATATCTGTAAATTTAGGTACATTATAAGACGGTTGAAATCATTTCTCGTGAAACTTCACTTGGAAGATCACAGCTGGAAACAGCGACGCCCTCTAGAATGTTTAAACATTGTGCTACAGTATAATCAGAAATGAATGTTGAAGGAATTATTTGCTACAAATAACCTTAGTGCCATTCATAATGGATGACTATGTAATTTCCACATTTTCCGTGATGGAAACCTGGAATGATACACGAAGCGCGTGACAAACTGGGATTAAATTACATGTTTGCAACAACGAAAATTGTGTTCATTAATATATATATATGTATATGTATATGTACGAAACTTATTAATAACGCAAAACACATACAGAGAAAGAACGAGAAAAATGGAAAATGTAGGGGGACAAGAGGTATTGTTGGACAGCGCCCTCTTTAGTTCTTCTTAATACTTGTAAACAGTTGCTACAGGTGAAATCATTAATAAAACAGGAAATCTGTGTATTCGTGGAATTGTTTTCTGCTATTATTCCGAGTTTAACAAAAATTTTAGTTATTGTTTTCCATAGGGTAGGAGATCCAGTGTCAACTGTGAGGACCACCAGAATAATCAGCTACTGAGTTCAGTAAATATTTACATTTACTGAACTGCTGCCTGTCTGTAGAGCACAACGTTGTCTCGTCCCTTTATTAAGGCATTATTCAGGTTCAACTCGAAGTCATTAACTGTTGATTCTTTGTCCTTGATTTAGACTTGTTTTATGATAAAGCTCTTTCCTATGTAGCATCCTCTAGTGGCACTCGCTAGAATCCAAGTATCGATACCAGTGGCTTGCAGAGTACAGAAAACCTATCGAGTAACATTGTACTCAATTACAAGTAAAGAATTTTTCCTGTGTATGTATTTCTCTCTACGAGTACCCACGTCATGAAAGAGCTCTCTCACAGGACCGCGCTTATCAACAAATAACTGAACAAATAGTCCCAAAGCGTAAATTTCTTATTTTGACCTTCCCAGTTTTATAACAGAAACTGTTCACAGCAAATGCTATTTAACTGTAAGACCTGTTCAAAATTATGTTATTATCGATTCTCACTTATGTCAAAAAATTTAGGGCTTGTGGAATTATGGCTGTATGCTGAAGATGACCTAAGATGGTCGAAAGGTTGTTCTGTACTTTATTTTGATTAAAGACTTATATCAGCCGTCTTGCAAATGCATGATGGTGTGCATTTAATAGTAGCAGTCTGATGTGGTTAGCCTGAAGGAAATACAATTATGTTTTCCTATTTGAACCGCTTTCGTAAAATAAATTACATGTACTATAGTTCATTGGTTGGATATGATCTAATGGTCAGCATGTCGGACTGTGGATTCTCGGGGTCATTGTTCACATTCCGCTGTCACAAAAAGAAAAGCAAAAAAAAAAAAATCTCATTCGTCACTTTGGAGCCATGGGGCGCTATAAAAGTTACAATCGAATCTCAAACAAACTTAGAGGTACTTCCCTTACTTTCCTTCTTGTTCGAGCCAGACATGACCAGATGATTAGGGGGTTTGACTCGTAATCTGAGGGTCGCGGGTTCGAATCCCTGTTCCATCAAACGTGAGCCACCTTTCAGCCGTGGAGGTGTTATAGTGTGATGGTAAAACCCACTATTCATTGGTAAAAGAAGTAGGTTGTTGGTTGATGATGGCTATCTGCTTTCACTGTAAAATTAAAGATGGTTAGCAAAGATAGCTCTCGTGTAGCTCGCCCGAAATTCAAAACAAACAAACGATCATTCTAGTTCACACTTTGCATATAACCGTTGTGCAGTTTAGGCGAAAACTAAAACAACAACAATATTAAACAACAACTGTTTAATATCAACAGGCCCGAATCATGAGTGGTTAGGTTTTCCATCTTTATGAGACCCTCCATAAAATTGCTTAAGACAGTCATATAGTTTTTATATAATATACATATTGTAATGTACTAAAATATAATGATAAAAACAATTCCTGTTTGTTTGTCCAATAGTGTATCTCATATAAGTCATTTTAAACAACTCGAAACTGTTCTCGCTATCTAGGACTAAATCTCGACAGCTCGTCTCAACAGATTATGTTAACTTACCGAGTTTGGTTAAAAAAGTGAGATAGATATGTAACTAGGGAGATAGTTAACAAGAAATATGAAGTTAAAACAAAATTACAGAATGAGCTACCTGTGCTAAGCCTACTTGGGCTACTGTTTTTACCAACGAATAGTGGAACACACCGTCACATTGTAATGCCCCCCACGGTTGAAAGGGCGAGTATGTTTGGTGCGACGGGGATTCGAACCCGCGACCCTCGAATTACGACTCGAACGTCTTACCCCACCTGGCCACGTCCCTCAGAAGCCAATAGGTGTTTCTGTAGTACAATTTGTTGAATATTAAAAGTAAGCCTAATACGGAAACTTTCTCAAGATGGTGGTTTTGGACCTATATTTTGGAGACGAGTTTTCTACTTAATCTGACATTTTGTTAAGTGAAATACAGCATCCTCAACTCCCCAAATTAACTGAGAGCAAACTCAGTACATATCAGCAAAGTCATATTCTCAGTATGATTAATTAAACAACTGATAATCTATTATGTTTCTTTTATCATCTTTCTATGTTTAGCTTTCATTTGAAATACGAACGATTTCACCTGCAATTCTGTAGGGAAGAACAAATCATCACGATAGTCAGCAGTAGGATGAGCAGACAAGAACACTTTGAAAGTAGCTACAGACATAATATTGTACTAGTCTTGGTACATAATATCTACCAAGGTGGTTCTAAACGGCTAATGAATAGCTCTACGTGTCATTTGAAGACTTCCATGTTTCTTGTGTGTGGCCGTTGAGTTCGTGATGAATTCCACCAGACGTTTAAATACTGTCTTCTAAAAAGCTCAGCATGGCCAGATGTTTAGTCATGGGTTCGAATTCTCGTCGCACCAAACATGTTCGCCCTTTCACTCGCGGGGACGTTGGTGAAAGAGTAGCCTAAGAGTTGACATAGGCCTAGTATAGCTATGCGCGAAATTAAAACAACAACAAAGTATTTCTGAAACTACGTCCAATGAGATATATCACTCTACTTATTACACAGATTATATCACGTAACACAAAAAATTGAGAGATCAAATAATTTCTGTCCATTAACAATCTAATTGCATATTGCCTGAGCTAGTCGAGTTTTTCAGTCTGGTAAGATCGTATCGCCTAAACCGGATGAGTGTTTTCTGTTTATTTAACAGATTGTCTGGCAGGATATAATTCTTTAATTAGGTTAAAAATACTTTATAACAGATAATTAACTCGCTTCAAAGACAAAGTTATCCAAAGAAGAAATAATAACAGTTCCCCGAACGACCATATCGATTTATTTAAAAGCAGTAAAAGTTCATTTCTCTCTAGATTGTTCTGTTTTATTCAAGCTGTCTTAGATGATAGAAAAACAAAACAAAAAAACAATTCCTTGTAATAGAACGAGTTGTTTATATTCTAACTTCGTACAAATGTGATTTATAATCATAAGTTCCTTTAGGAAGACTTCCTAAAGTCTTGACTTTAGAGCTTCAGCTGATTTTAATCAATCAAATTCTCGTCTTGAATTTAAAGTTAATTATGTATTCGTTTCAGGACCAACATGATTTCATATATATATATATATACGTACTACCAATCCAAAACCTTTCTCAATTTCAACCTTAAGTCCTCTGGATAATTGACACTACGTAACAATGTATAAATTTTAACACACTTAGCAAGTAAAAATATTCACCATTTACTGAAAACGAATATAAACCTATCAAATAAATGCATATTTTCTGCAAAATCTTGAGTTCATCAAGATACTGTAACATTCATAAGCGTTCAATATAAACTCAACATTTTGTTCTCTTTGTATGTTAGATAGAACTGATACAACAACGAGAAGGTAACGAGACTTTGTGAGATTACCGGCTTGTCTGTTTAAATTCTTTAGTTAATAAAAAAGACCCTAAATTTCCGTTATGCAAGTGAAATATATACCAGAAGATAAGAAAGCACTGATAAGACCGAATAATTTATTCAATATACCAGTTACTTCGTCATACAAACCTCAATCAATACAATTTGGATCGATACGTATCGTGGAAGGATCTACTGGGATAAACCTAAGTTAATAAGTCTTATTTCACTATAAAAGTTTTAATCTATATGTTGTAGATTTTTATTTTATTTTATAAAGTAATTATTGTTGTAAAATCATGTTGATAAGCTGTCGGTTGAATTCATTTTTCTAATAAGTTTCCTTCAAAAGGGAATGTTTTTCGAACGATTACGATTTAATTTCTTACATAAAGTTTTTGATTGATTATAAATGTCAGTAGCCAGTGAGAAAAGTTTTTGATTGATTACGAATGTCAATAGCCAATGAGAAGATTTCTTTAATTGGTTGTGAATGTCAATAGCCAATGCAAAGAGTTCTTTGATTTGTTGTGACTGTCAATAACCAATGAGAAGAGTTTTTTAATTGGTTGCGAATATCAATAGCCAATGAGAACAAACGCTCAATGGTTACGAATGACAAAAAAAAAAACAACTATAATGTGCCTGAGATTAAAAGAGAACTATATCATGAACAAGTCCTTCTGAAGTACATGGAGTCCCAATATAGAATCATGTTAAAGTGAATGAAGTATTCATCTCTTTCATGTCACCTTCTTCCATACAGTGATAAATGATGCCCTTAAGGGTGCGATCGTATTCATTTGAAGTACAGAATCGGGGAAGTTGGTGATTTTCAGAAAGTGGGAACTCGCTGTACTTGGTAATCGCGCTATATTGGAATCTTTGGAATGTAGAGGTCGTTATATTCGCTTGCTAGCGACACTCTCTGATCAAAGCTTGTGCGTAATTTCCTCGATCAGTTGGTACGTAGGAATACAAAGAAAAAACATTCATCGCTTCAATATATTTGATCAATATCTGATTGTTTCGAGGAAGATATTTACCACTCGATGGTCTGACACAGTTTCGATATATATTTTTCACGGCTAGTCGATAACAAAGTATTTCTTCCCATTGGCGGACTATACTGACGTCATTCATATTTGAAACGTTTGAATACATCTTGTGCGAAGTTAGTGTTAAATAAATCTAATTGTTGATTGGATTTCGATAAAAGAACAATGAATGAAAGTAAATACGTTCATCTCCAGGTTTAAAAACGAAGAGAAAACGTTATTGGAAAAGTAAAGTTTTGGTATTCTAGTTTGTGTCGAGAAACAGAGAAAGTTTCTTATGTTATAAAACTAGGTTTTGGTTTTGGTACAGTATTTTAACACAAGATATTTGAATGAACTTCATAATATTTCCGACCCTTATTACTTGGTTATGGGTTTTAAAATTGATGTCTAAAAATACACTTAAAACAATTTAACTTCTACACTGACAAATTGTCTTCTATTATTTTTTACATTCAGTTTGAAGTCGTATGTATTTTCTGAGGTTCAATGAGCGACGTATTCCTAATATTATGTGTTTACTGGCGCAGGGAAAATATATATATACTAGATATTAAAAATCAAAGTTTCAAAACAAACACACACGAAATGTCCCGTATTATAACATCAGATACTTCACCTACCTTTCCCAGTTTCATTCCTCAAAAGCCTGGATGATCATATAGTTTGAATTTCTACCAATGCCTGGGTGATTGGTTGTATGATTTGAATTTCAGTGAAGACCTGGATGGTCATATGCCTCAAATTCCAGGATTCAAGCTGTCGTATGAGATCATTTTTAATACAACAAATAAAGAAACAGCTCATCTGTATATTTCGAATGTCCTCTAATATTAATTTATTAAAAACAACGCGCTGACGTATTATATATACCTAAGGTCAGAGTAACAATCACCACGGCGATCATAGAGAAGTGTAAGTCGTTGGTGTTTCTTTGTCTACTGTGTTACCTGTTTTAACTCCATTAAATTACCTACATTACGTCATCGTTAACTGTACACGCTCGTCCATTTCAAACAAAACTATGAAACATAAATCAAAGAATCATCAACAGAAGAAATGATATTTATTTCATCCAACAGGAAAAACTAATCCCTAGTTTTGTGTAGATGAAACTATCCAAGAATTTTAATCAGTGTACAAACATTATCCATAATTTACAGAACAAACTACTAAAAGTCATGTTAAGCTCGAAATATAAAGAACTAAATGACCTAGAGAAACAAAAAATTAATCTAGACTATCAACTGTCCTGCTGCATTCAACCAGACCTTTATGGACTCGTACAACGTAACATCAATCAACTTAATAGTTAGAACGACAAGAAAAAGAAGGCCCTTCACAACAAGAAACTAGATAAACTGAGGTGACAACAACAAGAAACTAGATAAACTAAGGTACCAACAACAAGAAACTAGATAAACTTATCTGACAACAACAAGAAACTGGATAAACTAAGGTGACAACAACAAGAAACTAGATAAACGTATCTGACAACAACAAGAAACTAGATAAACGTATCTGACAACAACAAGAAACTGGATAAACTAAGGTGACAACAACAAGAAACTGGATAAACTAAGGTGATAACAACAAGAAACTAGATAAACTAAGGTGACAACAACAAGAAACTAGATAAACTAAGGTGACAACAACAAGAAACTAGATAAACTAAGGTACCAACAACAAGAAACTAGATAAACTAAGGTGACAACAGCAAGAAACTGGATAAACTAAGGTGACAACAACAAGAAACTAGATAAATAAAGGTGACAACAACAAGAAACTAGATAAACTAAGGTGACAACAACAAGAAACTGGATAAACTAAGGTGACAACAACAAGAAACTAGATAAATAAAGGTGACAACAACAAGAAACTAGATAAATTAAGGTGACAACAACAAGAAACTGGATAAACTAAGGTGACAACAACAAGAAACTAGATAAACTAAGGTGACAACAACAAGAAACTAGATAAACTAAGGTGACAACAACAAGAAACTAGATAAACTAAGGTACCAACAACAAGAAACTAGATAAACTAAGGTGACAACAACAAGAAACTGGATAAACTAAGGTGATAACAATAAAAAAGATGCCAACACGACAAACCTATAGTTATAATGAACACAAATGAATACATTCAAAAAATGAACATCTTGTTAGATACAAACAAATTTAAACTACTAAACACAAATCCAACAAAAACACATGAAAACCAGTTAAACAAAATGCCACTGAAAATGAAAAAAACCAACACAATCTCAGAAAACATTTATTCTTACTAACGAAAGACCGACTCACGCACACCATAACTATACAGCACCCTCAAACCTCACAAACCTGATTGTTTACAACGACCCATTATGTCTACGTATGAATCATTTAACTACAATCTCGGTAAATATATAGTGTGGGCATTTTCTAAATATGTAACATCAATCGGTTCATTTTCAAAAGACTCTTTTAACTTTAAATATATTTTAATCAACTAAACCATAAAGCCTTAATGGTCAGTTTTGATGTAATCTCCCTTTTCACAGAAGTCCTAACAACTGATGTCTGCAAGATAGCTTTAGAACTTTATATCCAAGACCCCAACTCATGGATACAGACCCCATCAATCAATTAGCAACCTTTATAGAATTCACTACTACCAAAACTAACTTTATGTTCAATAACCAAAGTTACTTACAAATAAATGACCTAAGTGTGGGAAATCCCGTGCCACCAGTTTTATGACACAAATTGAATCACAAGCGATAAATTCATCCTTACATCCACCACTATACTGGTACAGATATGTTGATGATACAATTGGTGGATACAACGCACACTTAGTTTATCAACCACATTAACTTGATCCAACATTAAGTTCAGCTGTGAACAGGAAACAAAACCAAACAAATAGTATTTCTTAACCTCAAGATCACAAGATACAACACATTATATACTGGACTATACATTTCCTTGGACTCAGCACATGAAACAAAACAAAAACTCAACATATTAAGAAACCAAATAAACACAGCCACAAAACTATGTTCATCTGATAAAATTAATGACGAATTAAACAAAATAAAACAGCATTTCATCAACATCAATAAATTTCTTTAAAAAATATGGAAAACATTATACACACACACCTTGACCAACAACAAATAAACAACAATAAACCACAAGATACAACAAACTACAAAACCTTACACTGCTGTATACCATGTGTTCCAGACATCAGCAAACAAATAACCAACATTTGGCAAAAACTAGTAACAAAATATGACATTCCAGTTAATACCAAATTTATTCAAAAACCAGGCACAAAACTGAGGTCTATAGTATGTAAAAAATACACTGACAAACACCACACCAACATTATTTATAAAATACAATGTGATAACTGCCACGACTTCTATATTGGAGAAACAAGTAGAAAAATGGAAACCAGATTCAAAGAACATAAAAAACACCTTCACGCGTTTGTGAACACTGCAAGTCAAATAAACACAACATAACCATAGAAAACACTCAAATACTAAATAAAGAAACAAACATAAACAAACACAAAATCAAAGAAGCCGCATTTATACAGCAACTAAAACCAAAATTAAACCAATATATAGGAACACCTTAATACCTGTACTAATTAATAACCTAACATCCAGGCCCGGCATGGCCAAGCGTGTTATGGCGTGCGATTCGTAATCCGAGGGTCACGGGTTCGCATCCCTGTCGCGCCAAACATGCTCGCCCTTTCAGCCGTTGGGACGTTATAAAGTTATTCTCAATCCCACTATTCGTTGGTAAAAGAGTAACCCAAGAGTTGGCGGTGAGTGACGATGACTAGCTGCCTTCCGTCTAGTTTTGCACTGCTAAATTAGGCACGGCTATCACAGGTAGCCCTCGAATAGCTTTGAGCAAAATTCAAAAAACATAGAAAAACAAACCTAACATCCAACTGCAGCTCCTCCTACAATCCGGTACCTGTTTATACTCTCGTCCCTAAGACATGTGTCAGGAAAAGTCACATTCAAATTATCTCTTTATAAACCTGAATATGACCTAGGAAGGTCGAAACGTTGTTCTCTCCTTATCAATAAGTGTTAATACGCATACCAGCCGTACTGAGACACAATAACAGTGTTAATACCCATACCAACCGTTCTGAGATACAATAACAGTGTTAATACGCATACCAGCCGTTCTGAGATACAATAACAGTGTTAATACGCATACCAGCCGTTCTGAGATACAATAACAGTGTTAATACCCATACCAGCCGTTCTGAGACACAATAACAGTGTTAATACGCATACCAGCCGTTCTGAGATACAATAACAGTGTTAATACCCATACCAGCCGTTCCGAGATACAATAACAGTGTTAATACCCATACCAACCGTTCTGAGATACAATAACAGTGTTAATACCCATACCAGCCGTTCTGAGACACAATAACAGTGTTAATACCCATACCAGCCGTTCTAAGACACAATAACAGTGTTAGTACCCATACCAGCCGTTCTGAGATACAATAACAGTGTTAATACCCATACCACCCGTTCTGAGATACAATAACAGTGTTAATACCCATACCAGCCGTTCTGAGATACAATAACAGTGTTAATACCCATACCAACCGTTCTGAGATACAATAACAGTTTTAATACCCATACCAGCCGTTCTGAGACACAATAACAGTGTTAATACCCATACCAGCCGTTCTGAGACACAATAACAGTGTTAATACCCATACCAGCTTGGATAACACTCTCTAGGAATTAGAATAGTATTGAATAACTTGGATAACATTCTCTATGAATTAGAATAGTGTTGGTTAACTTGGATAACATTCTTTAGGTATTAGAATAGTGTTGGTTAACTTGGATAAAATTCTCTAGGTATTAAAATTGTGTTGATTAACTTGGATAACATTTTCTAGGAATTAGAATTGTGTTGATTAACTTGGATAACATTCTCTATGAATTAGAATAATGTTAATTAACTTGGATAACATTCTCTATTAATTAGAATATTGTTGGTTAACTTGGAAAACATTCTCTAAGTATTAGAATTGTGTTGGTTAACTTGGATAACATTCTCTAGGTATTAGGATAGTGTTGATTAGATTGAATAACATTCTCTAGGTATTAGAATAGTGTTGATTAACTTGGATAACATTCTCTATTAATTAGAATAGCGTTGATTAACTTGGATAACATTATCTTTAAATTGGAATAGTGTTGATCAGTTTTCTAATAATTTTACACAGAACGGAAGTCTGCTACACAGTTTATAAATATTTTTTTCAGATGTTAGATGTAATATTTACGTATATACAGTTCATAATTACGTTCGGTATATGTTACTTATTGCATCTAAATAAGTATTCTAATAACACGTAATAAACGTACTTTTGTCGGATTTAGAAATATTCATTGATGTTTTAGAGGCAGAAATACTAGAAAATAAAACATAATATATAAATTATATAACTACACAATGTATATAGTGTGTGTGTACATATACACAATGTATCTAGTGTGTGTGTACATATACACAATGTATCTAGTGTGTGTATACATATACACAATGTATCTAGTGTGTGTGTACATATACACAATGTATCTAGTGTGTGTATACATATACACAATGTATCTAGTGTGTGTGTACATATACACAATGTATCTAATGTGTGTATACATATACACAATGTATCTAGTGTATGTGTACATATACACAATGTATCTAGTGTGTGTGTACATATGCACAATGTATCTAGTGTGTGTGTATACATATACACAATGTATCTAGTGTGTGTGTACATATACACAATGTATCTAGTGTGTGTGTACATATACACAATGTATCTAGTGTGTGTGTACATATACAGAATGTATTTAGTGTATGTGTACGTATAAACAATGTATCTAGTGTGTGTGTGTACACATAAACATTTGTAGTTCGTTCCCACAATAAAACCTGACGCAAGATGGCCTATTATTTGATATGTGAATTTCGAAACTGGCGAGTCAGGTTTGAGCCCGTACCATGCTGCAAACTATTTTCCCAAACGTAAGCTGCGTGAGCTTTATAAACGTCCTTATGTATATTGTAAAGTAACTTGTGTGGTGATGCTGTCTGGCTATCTTTCTTCTGGTCACTAGTTTAAACCTTGAGACAGCAGTAAAAAGCTTTGGTAGGTTTGAGTACGTTATAGTATCAGAGAAAGAAATAAGGTTTGTGTTATATTGATAGAAATGGAAGCTACAGCTTCGTCTACATGTTGTCCTAACAACACATTGATGGCGCTGCTAATTAAGAATTGGAAATTAATGGACGTGTATTTGTTTGTTCTCAGCAAATCTATGGAAATGTGGATTTGAAGTTTTTCTATCTCGTATGTAGAAATAGATAGCTCATTGCAAATTGTTAGCATCAGTAGTACGTATCAGTACAGCAGATCCTTCGAATACGGGCCCGGCATGGCCAGTTGGTTAAGACACGTGACTCGTAATGCAAGGGTCGCGGGTTCGAATCCCCGTCACACCAAACGTGCTCGCCCTTTCAGATAGGGGGACGTTATAATTTAACTGTGAATCTCATTATTCGTTGGTAAAAGAGTAGCCTAAAAGTTGGCGGTGGGTGGTGATGACTTCCCTCTAGTCTTACACTGCTAAATTAGGGATGGTTAGCGTTGATAGCCCTAGTGTAGCTTTAGGCGAAATTCGAAAACAAATAAACTCGCAGTCGCTTTTAAATAAGCACAGACACCCACCTATCCCCACCCCTTCACCCACATATACATATAATATCAGTGTGATACTCTGAGTGTATGTATCTAGGGTTAATTACGTCAATATTTTGCGGTCAAGGAAATGATAGCAGTTTGTTGCGTTTGAGCCGTATCTGTCAACAGTTGACCGTTTTTGTATGTTTGTGTTTTTCTTATAGCTATGCCACATTGAGCTATCTACTGTGTTCACCGAGAGGAATCGAACCCCTGAGTTTAGCGCTGTAAATCCGTAGTTTACCGTTCTTCCAACAGGAGGGGCTTGACCGTTTTTAAAAGGAAGTGAATATTTGTCGAAAATGTTCAAAAGAAAATATAAAGTCCTTTCCAGTATTTAGTAAAATTGTCACTTGGTTATTTTGGTTAGCTTCCCTCAATTTACACGACAAATTACTTGCTAATTATAAAAATAAGAAAGGGAATCCTGAAGACTTCAATGTAATTTGTTTGAGAAGTGAGGAACGTTAATACGTTCGGTTATCCTTACGGAAATATTTTTGTGACCTACTTAACGACATATTTAACAGAGCAGGGTCATTAAGTCTGATTGTCTTCCTTCAAGTAAATGTGTTTGTTTGTGGAAAGTGTCTCATTGAACCATCTGTTGCGTCAACCTTGGAGGATCGAACCCTGGATTTTAGCGTTGCAATTCTGAAGACTTACTGCTGTCCCATCAACTATTACATTTATTCCATCAAACGATTTTTCTTTCCCTTTTTAAAACTTGATGAAACTTAAAAGGGTAAGAAATAAGCTTTCTTGGTTGAAACGTTTTGAAATATTAGTTTACATAGCTGCGTCTAGAAGTGAAGACAGTTTCCAGTGAAAATTTAAATTCAGTGGAAGATTGAGCTATTTAATAGTCTTATAGCTTCATAACAATAGCGATTACGTCAGTTGTACTAATTGCTGGAATGTAGTTTTGTTTCAATCTAAAACTACACAGTGGACTACCAGCACTCTGTCCACAACGGAAAATCGAACCACAATTTCAGCGTTAACTCTGTAAACTTGCCACTGGGAGAACAGACAAAGCTATATATAATTAACCAACTAGCTCTTAATTAATGTGTTATTAATCATAAAAAAGTATTTTTATATACATTAATTTCTTAGGACCTTTGTACGTTCTAGTTTCCTATTGAAATAGCCTTTATTTTCAGCGTGTCACCAAGAAAAGATAATCGCTTTGAAAATGTGACAATATTTATGGCAAAGTTTCCACAACCTCAGGCACACTTAGTGAACCACAGTTGTATGCAAAAACCTCTTTCTTGTATAACTGTAATACCCTCCAAAATGGTCTATAATGGTCCTTTTGCGTGTCACTGATCCATATTTATGTTAATAAAGCTTACATTACTCATGGCCTTTGTGGATTTTACTAAAACGACTCATACAATAAAAGAGAAGAAAGAAAACTTTAACAACCGAACAAATGGAATATTTCTCATGATAACAGTCACCGTATTTACATCGGTGCTAATATGTTTACATGCCTCGCTTGCGGATTTGGAAGTACATGAAAAACAGTATCATAAAAAAGATCAAAACTTTGTTACTAAGCTTCAGTTGTGTGAAATAAATCCGTATGTTCTATACCCGTGTTTTATCAATATATGTTGTAATAAATCCGTATGTTCTATACCCGTGTTTTATCAATATATGTTGTACTACTATCACAGTCTGTCTGATGAACGCTTGGCAGAAAATAGCAGAATCGATAAGATGGTTCGACTGACAACGATTTGATGAATTCAAAGAAGTTTGGATTTTCCCATATCTGTATATTTTTCGACGTTAATGCTGATTATGAACATATATCACTGGAACCAAGAGATAACAGTAAAAACACAGTTCAACACACGCAGAGCACGTGACAATAATGTCATATTTTCTTATTCCCGTCTTTATGAAAGCGCTTCTCAATCCAGACAACATTTACATATCTTTATTCCATCAGGAAAAAGAAAATCCCTAGCGGAATCAAACTGGGCTTAATCAGGTTAATAAATAAATTACTAGTACCTTACGCTTGTTTTGGAATTTCGCACAAAGCTACTCGAGGGCTATCTGTGCTAGCCGTCCCTAATTTAGCAGTGTAAGACTAGAGGGAAGGCAGCTAGTCATCACCACCCACCGCCAACTCTTGGGCTACTCTTTTACCAACGAATAGTGGGATTGACCGTAACATTATACACCCCCACGGCTGGGAGGGCGAGCATGTTTAGCGCGACGCGGGCGCGAACCCGCGACCCTCGGATTACGAGAGTACCTTATGCACGTGAGAAGTACTGTCAGCCTTTACCGAGCCTAGATTTGTATTTCAATAAAATAGTGGAAATGTTTAACCGTTTTATAAAACGTGTTAGAACTTGTGCACATATCAATGCATATCCTAGACTACGAATATCTTTATTGTATTCATACACTTTGTAATGCCCAGGTGGTTAAGGCACTCGTCTTGTAATCGGAGGGCCGCGGGTTCGAATCCCCGTCGCACCAAAAATGCTCTACCCCTTCAGCCGTGGGGGCGTTATAATGTGACGATCAATCTCACTATTAGTTGATAAAAGAGTAGCCCAAGAGTTGGAAGTGGGTGGTGATGACTAGCTGCCTTCCCTCTAGTCTTACACTGCTGAAGTAGGGTCGGTTAACGCGGATAGCCCTCTTGTAGCTTTGTGTGAAATTCAAAACAAACAATACATATCAATACCGTTTCATTTTCTATGCCATCCTCGTACACACAGGACCCTTTACTTTTTAATAACCTGTTATTTCCTTTTAGGTATATCTGTTTTATAATGTCAGCTGTACTCTAATAAAAACGTTTACCTCTGAACTTTTTTATTGAGAGGAACATGAGTCTTACAATAAAACACGCCTTATGATACCAGGATATATCTTGAAGCAATATGGTTGACTTTTAGTATAAAGTATGCCAGCATTCATGCTCTGTTGCCTTTGTTATATTAAACTTTCTGCAAGTTTAACTTTCAGATATAAAAACGGACAGAATGAAATTTAACTTCGTTTCATTTCCAATTAGGAGTCGTTCATAAAAACCTTCCTAGTGTAGGGTATCCATAATACAATCACTAGCACGTGCTGTAACGCGAGATGGTATTCGCTACCGGAAAAACCTCTGTTCGGCTACTCTTGCTGTGTCACTGTTTATATACCTTGTTCAGATTTCACATAAAACCTTCAGGAAGTTTACGATAACATGTTTCGATAGTTTTTAATCGTGACAAGCAGTCTGACGTTTATGTTCAGAAACCGCCAACAAAAACAGATAATATTGGAGTTGGACAAGACTTTTAAAAAACTGTTATACTAAATAAGTGACAAAACGAAACTGAAAACATGGTCATGAAAAAAAAAAGATATAAAAATGTGGATTAATATTTGATATCAGAGGATTTAGAAACGGACGATTTAGAAAAGAAGGATTTAGAAAAGGATGATTTAGAAAAGGAGGATTTAGAAACGGAGGATTTAGAAACGGTGGATTTAGAAAAGGAGGATATAGAAAAGGAGGATTTAGAAACGGAGGATTAAGAAACGAAGGATTTAGAAACGGACGATTTAGAAAAGGAGGATTTAGAAAAGGAGGTTTTAGAAAAGGAGGATTTAGAAACGGTGGATTTAGAAAAGGAGGATTTAGAAACGGTGGATTTAGAAAAGGAGGATTTAGAAAAGAAGGATTTAGAAAAGGAGGATTTAGAAACGGAGGATTTAGAAAAGAATAATTTAGAAACGGACAATTTAGAAAAGAAGGATTTAGAAAAGGAGGATTTAGAAACGGAGGATTTAGAAAAGGAGGATTAGAAACGGAGGATTTAGAAACGAAGGATTTAGAAAAGGAGGATTTAGAAAAGGATGATTTAGAAACGGAGGATTTAGAAAAGGAGGATTAGAAACGGTGGATTTAGAAACGGACGATTTAGAAAAGGAGGATTTAGAAACGAAGGATTTAGAAAAGGAGAATTTAGAAACGGAGGATTTAGAAACGGAGAATTAGAAACTGAGGATTTAGAAACGAAGGATTTAGAAAAGGATGATTTAGAAACGGAGGATTTAGAAAAGGAGGATTCAGAAAAGGATGATTTAGAAACGGAGGATTTAGAAAAGGGGATTAGAAACGGTGGATTTAGAAAAGGAGGATTTAGAAACGAAGGATTTAGAAAAGGAGGATTTAGAAACGGAGGATTTAGAAAAGGAGGATTCAGAAAAGGATGATTTAGAAACGGAGGATTTAGAAAAGGGGATTAGAAACGGTGGATTTAGAAAAGGAGGATTTAGAAAAGCACAAATTATTTTATGTATGTTAGTGTCAAGGTAGATAAACATAGATTATTTTATGTATGTTAGTGTCAAGGTAGATAAACATAGATTATTTTATGTATGTCAGTGTCAAGGCAGAAGAACACAGATTATTTTATGTACGTCAGCTGCAAAGCAGATTAACACACATTATTTTATGTATGTCAGTGTCAAGGCAGATTAACACAGATCATTTTATGTATGTCAGCTGCAAGGCAGATTAACACAGATTATTTCACACAAGTCAGTTTCAAGGCAGATTAACACAGATTATTTCATACAAGTCAGTTTCAAGGCAAAGGAAACTGATCCCGAAAATAAAGGTTCAGAAGTCCGGTCCTCGCTTAACATGAACCTGCCGTGATGATAACTTATATAACGTACTATCGGTAAACAAAATTCATATTACATGAACTTACTGAATTGGTAATTATGTAACGTGATACATCTAAACAAACTTTACATTAAATAAACTTACCGTGATGGTAACGTATTTAACCTGCTATTCATAAACAAACTTTATATTACATAAACTTACCGTGATGGTAACGTATTTAACGTGTTATCCATAAATAAACTTTACATTACATAAACTTACCGTGATGGTAACTTATGTAACGTGCTGTCTATAAACAAGCAAAACATTAGGCTTCGTTCATAATAACCCGTTGTTTTAATATTTAATCAACGTACGTTTATAGTTTCGTTTATTTTTGGGTTTGGTTTGGTTTCTTGCTAATCTTTATTTCTCTGCATTTTTACTCTTATTTTTCTTCTAAAGTTCTAAAAAAATATTTTTCATCAAATCCTTACACTTTGCCCTAATGTATTTCCTTCAGAGTTTTGTTTTATTATGTGTTTTTTTTTTCTGTCGTATAACATTTTTAGTAAGTTTCTTGCACACTCCAAATCACTCCGATGGAAACTATATTTATTCGACCACGTGATTTTCATCTTCAAAGCAACCGACAGAATCTTCTGACGTAACTGACTTAGACTTAGCAATTTTCTGATTGGTTATAAATAGTAAACGTGGAGCTGTGGAAATACACTAAAACTTCTTTACTCGTCCGTGTTAGATTGTTTTGTTTTGTATGTTTTTCTTATATCAAAGCCACATGGACTAACTGCTGAGCTCATCGAGAAGAATCGAACACCTAATTTCAGCGTAGTAAATCCGTAGACTTACCGGTGTACTAGAACGGGTCAGGTTTGTTTTGAACTTCGTGCAATATTACACGAAGGCGTCATGTAATGTTCGTCCATAATTTTAAAGTGAGAGACTAAAGGGAGGACTGCTAGTCGTCACCCACCACCGCCATCTTTTACTAACAGATATTAGGACTGACCATCACTTTATGACGCCCCCACAGCTGAAAGGGTGAGCATATTTGTGGGCGGGGGATTCGAACCTGCGACTCTCAGGTTGCGAATCCATCGTTTTAACCATTTCATAACGAGAACTGTTACCGTTAACAGATCACTCTGTGTTAAAGCTTAGTTCTTAAAAGTACCTCAATTTTAAATTAACCACCAGTCTTCATTGTGTAAATAATGTAACCCATTCATATTTATGTTTATGTTCCCCAATATGAAAGATTACAATGCACAATCATGTAAATGTTAAAAGCAGGTACTGTTATAACTTGCTCCTTAAATATGCACGTGGATACAAAAGTTTCTTATTACTTGGTTTCTCTAATTTTTGTCCTTACGTTATTCGGGCCTTCCACTTAATCAGCGTATATTCTATTGATTTATGACGTTAAAAATATTTTATCAGTACAATACCGGTGCAGGCAAAGCACATATAGTCCATTGTGTAGCTTTGTGTTCAACAATAAACAAATAAACGAATATATTGTTCACATTGTGAATGGTCGAGATTCAATTCAGTTGTCTCACTAGAACTATTTATACACGCTATTGAAAGGTCAATAACATATCAATCCAATATTGTAACGACGGAAAATATACTGTTTGTGAAACGCAAGGATAAACGGCAAAAACAAGAATGTGACAACATTTTATTCATTCTCAAGATAAACTACGCTTACAAATGAGTTCTTTAAACCTACTTTTCCAGTTATTTTAACTTTCTGCTCAGCGGTAAGTCTACGAATTTACAACGCTAAAATAAGGGTTTGATTCCTCTAGATGGACTCAGCAGAGACTGCAACATGGCTTTGCTATAAGAAAACAAACCTTTTCGATTTTTAGCCATCTAGTGTTTCCAAATGTTGTTGGATTTCCTTTTGTTCTCTCAAGTCTATGTGAATACCTTATTTTAGGCGAGAAAAATTCTTGCAACACCAGAATGTGGGTTTCGATACTCGTGGTGGAAAGAGCACAGAAGCCTCTTTCTGTAGCTTTGAGTTTAATTAAAAACAAACTGAACTAAAACTTGTTTCTTTGTTTGTTTTGAATTTCGCGCAAAGCTACTCGAGGGCTATCTGCGCTAGCTGTCCCTAATTTTGCAATGTAAGACTAGAAGGGAAGGCAGCTAGTTATCACTACCCATCGCCAACTCTCGGATAACTCTTTTACCAACGAATAGTGGGATTGACCGACACATTATAACGCCCCCACGGCTGAAAGGGCGAGCATGTTTGGTGCGCCCGGGATTCGAACCCGCGATCCTCGGATTAAGAGTCGAACGCCTTAACCACTTGGCCATTAAACTAAAACAGGGGCACTCTTAAAATTATTTTTTTTTTTTTTTTACAATCGCAATTTGATATCATTGACCAAATATTGAAAATAATTGTTTATATTTCATTTAAATTCCTTAAAAATCGATTATTTCCTGTATGTTCCTTTCATAATAAAATTATGGTATAAAAAGCGAAGGTTTATAGAATTGAAAATACTGCTACCAATACGATAAAGCTAGAAATAAATATTTGATATTTGAATATTTTAGTTGGTAAAGTGTAAAACATTTTTGATTTTTTTTTTCTACATTTGCATTACGTTTTGAAAATAAACTCCGTTAATAATAAATATTGAAAACACGTTAATGCTGAAATGCACGGACGTTTCGGAATTACTTTAAATTCCATCGTCAATGTTAAAATATTGAAAACTGGGGTTACTTCACAATATTGAAACTACAGAAAGAAACGTAAGTTTAGAAAAACTGGTTTAAACGGAAACAAGATAATGGAATATATGATGATAAACGTGCGGGCATGCACGTGTTTAATATTTAATATTGTTAAGAGAAACTATTATAGGGCAAGGCTTAAATATAAGCATAAACACTGAGCTCTTAAAAATAATAATAATAAAAGTCAAATAAAAATGCTGAGAATCCAGAACTGATTTTATTAATGGCAACGGGAAACTGTGTGTTTATTTTATTTGTTTGTTTGTTTTGAATTTCGCGCAAAGCTACACGAGGGCTATCTGTGCTAGGCGTCCCTAATTTAGCAGTGTAACACTAGAGGGTTTGTTTGTTTGTTTGTTTGTTTGTTTGGAAATTTCGCACAAAGCTACTCGAGGGCTATCTGCACTAGCCGTCCCTAATTTAGTAGTGTAAGACTAGAGGAAAGGCAGCTAGTCATCACCACCCAGCGAAAACTCCTGGGCTACTCTTTTACCAACGAATAGTGGGATTGAACATCACATTATAACACCCCCACGACTGAAAGGGCGAACATGTTTGGTGCCGGGCCGTTTCTTTTGTAGCAGAGCCACATCAGGCTATCTGCTGAGTCCACTGAGAGGGAATCGAATCTCTGATAGTAGCTTTGTAAATCCGTAAACTTACCGCAGTACCAGCGGGGAACAACAAGAGGAAATAGCTGGTGTTATTATTTAATGTTGGGTGATCACTGAAAATGGATAGGGATTCTTTAACAGAATTTGTAATAAGTGGTTCCAGAGTCTAGAATTTTAAATTTTTCTAGATGTATGGGGTTAGGAATGTATGACCCTAACTTACATTTCGGACAATCTGTCTTGACAAAGGGAGGTGGGCGTTTACATTTCGGATAATCTGTCTTGTCAATGGCAGGTGGGCGTTTACATTTCAGATAATCTATCTCGACAAAGGCTGGTGGGCGTTTACATTTCGGATAATCTGTCTTGTCAATGGCAGGTGGGCGTTTGCATTTCAGATAATCTGTCTTGACAAAGGCAGGTGGGCGTTTACATTTCAGATAATCTGTCTGGACAAAGGCATGTGGGCGTTTACATTTCAGATAATCTGTTTTGACAAAGGCAGGTGAGCGTGGGTTTTTAAATGTCAAAATGAAGACATTGGTTGGCAGCATAATTATATTCTTATGAATGGATAAACGACACACAGCAGAAACGCCTTAGCTGAAGAAACCAGCGAGTATCTCTCACTCGAGGATGTTTTTCACATTTCTTTCAGTGATCATTCTTCGAGAGGGAACTTAAAGTAGCATGGGGAGCTTACTCAATGTGTATATGCTCAATCGCCTTAGGACTGAGGAGAGTTATGTGTGTTTTGGTGTAAAAGTTTCTACTGAGATCTCCCTAGAACATAACTTCTGGACGGACTTGGGAGAGACAGCAATCCACATTAATCCTTCTGAATTAATAAGGAAGATATTTGTCCTAAGGATTTGTTAGATGAAGAATGAAGGACTGGACATGGAGATATAAGATGCGACAGTGGTTGTGACTATGTGATGAATCTCAAAATATGCTTATGGTTGTTTAGCTACAAACTGCTGATTTACTTTATACCAAGACTGGGTTATCCATAATAAATAGAAAAAAATTCAGTGCACACTGTCCTCACCCACTACGGAATCCTACAAGGGTATGCACTAGAATGCCAAACAAGGACACTGCACGAACGCCAGCATCAGACATAATAACCACAACACCCACTGAGAACACCCAACACACTAGCCCAATAGAAACAGCCACAAACCATGTCCTCACCCACTACGGAATCCTACAAGGGTATGCACTAGAATGCCAAACAAGGACACTGCACGAACGCCAGCATCAGACATAATAACCACAACACCCACTGAGAACACCCAACACACTAGCCCAATAGAAACAGCCACGAACCATCGCTTTACAAGACCAAAGTGGTGTATTGGTGTTGGACTATGAACACCTTCTTCTTTCCTTCACGTGTCACCACCGATGGGAAACCTGTGGATGGACGATTAGATCTCAAAGAAGGTAAACTAAAAATACAGAACCTTTTCTAGGAGATCCCCTCACCAAGTAAGACATCCATATCGAGGGGGGGGTTGTGTTTGCGAATAAGGTTTGAATATCAAAGATGGCCATTAACGAATTGGTTTGCTTTTTTGAAATTTAGATCTCTCTTTAACAAATGGAAAATAACCTTAATTAGTGAGCTTAATGCGTGTATGAGATACAAGCAAGTTTGTAGGCTTTAGGAACCAAAAGTAGATATAATAGGTCTGAGAGCTAACCTATATTGGTGTAATTTCGATGAGCTATTCACGAGGCATTCCGATAACATTCTCCAAAATTAGTATCAGATATGATCTTACAATTTATAAATATTTTAAAGTCCGTTGAAAAGTTCTCTCTTACTTGAAAGTAAACTTAAACCAATCATTATCAAAGGATATAAACTTCGTTCTGTCATTTGAAATGTCGTTATTTTGCAGACTTAATCAGGCTTCGTTAAAATGACAACACCTGTACCTTTATATGGCTGGATAACAACATTTTTTATTGACAAGTTATTGTAAAGTAAGAAACTCAACCTATGTAACAGAAAAAGGTTTTTTTAAGAGGCTGAAGTTATACATTCAACTGGTAAAAATAACCTGAGAAACTTAGTTTATCATAAACAAAAGGTTAAGCCTTTTCATAGAACGTTTTGACATTGTTCACTTGGGATAAAATAATTAAAATTACTATTATAATACTAGATTGTTCTTACTGTAATTAATTTCGTCAGCTTGATATTCTGGTTGTGTTTGAGACTGTTGACGATTTTAAGGCTTAGTAACGCGTATAATACAACTATATTCATGTTTACCATGTTCGAGATCTCCACAAAGGCTTCATCTTCACTGGATAAACTACTTAATAATAGCTTAAGGACATCACTGGATATTGGGGAATTCTAATACATGTCCCCAGTTGTTAAATATCTTTATTAATAACTATAAAAATGCGTTCACATATCTACACACTTGCAGTGTTACATTATTTTCGTCTTTGTATTTCAGTTATTATTATTTTTATTATTTATTTAATTTAGAGTGTATAACGGGCATCCTTTTGCGACACCCTATGCTTAGATTATTTAGTAATACTCTATAGCTGGCTTTAGCAAAAAAAAAAAAAAATCAGCTAATATTTTCTGAAAACAGACTTTAATTTAAGAGACTTGTTCTTCTGTTTTCGAGTAATTAATTAAATTCGGAGAACGCACCAAAGACTTAATTTCCAATTCAAATGAGCAGCTGGTCTACACTAACATTGCAGTGGAGCTATTGGAAATTATACAAGTGATTATACGAGCTAGTGCTTTGAAAAAGACAACGCTTTAATTGGCCAAGTTCTGCTACAGCTTAGTGAGATCACGTGACTGAGAATTATGTAGACAAAAAGTTTACTATCAGACGCATCAACATGACATTTTTCTACATCATTGTGACACAAAGCAAGGTCGCTATGGAAAATGATTTCGTTTCTGCTTCATTGTGACCAATAGTATTTCAGAAAGCAGAATGGCTTGATTGTCAATAGATATGTTGACGTTAAACACAATACCATAATAATTTTAAAGAAGATTCATCAAATAACTCATTAAAATCGATTTTCTTTTATGGGACATAGTTTGATTTCCTTTACATTATGATACTCGCACGCTTTCTAGTTCAGAGAAAAGTTCATTACATCGTCTCGTCTTGTTAATGATAGACACGAATCAGTCAAAAAATGAAATAATAAATGCACGTTGGAAAAATGACGAGCACTTACGCCACCTACTGAGTGTAAGAAAAATGAACGTCACCAGAAATTTTAATAAAATAAATTGAGTGCAAGGAAACTGTTTGAAAAACTTTCTCTCAATTATAAAAGAAACACACTATCAAGTTTTAAATTAATTTCTATAAAATAATTAAAATATACTAATGTATCAAGTAGCCAAGGTAGAAATTGTTGTTTAACTTTCGAAGCTTGGTTCACTCAGTTTAAAACCTTCTGCTGTTTTTCAAAATCTTGTTCAAATTGCACTGTTGATTTCTTTTGAATTTCGCGCAAAGCACCACGAGAGCTATCTGCGCTAGCCGCCCCTAATTTAACAGTGTAAGACTAGATGAGAGGCAGCTAGCCATCATCACCCACCGCCAACTCTTGGGCTACTCTTTTACTCAAGAATAGTGGGATTGACTGTCAAATTATAATGCTCCTACAATTGAAATGGCAAGAATGTTTGGTGTGACAGGGATTCGAACAGTCGACCCTCAGAATACGAGTCTAGTGCTTTGTCCATGTTGGGCTGTTTCAGTAGATGTTTATGATTTTGATTTTTTCCACTTACCAATAATTTAATTTGTGATTTAGTAATTTCGACCTAAGAACAGTTCAATAACAGTAGAAGATTTTGATATTTTTAAATTACCAATAGTTCACAAAGTATTCATGTCCTTGATATTTGTTGTCTACTGACAGTTCAGTAGGTATCCATGTCTTTGATATTTGTTGTCTACTGACAGTTCAGTAGGTATCCATGTCTTTGATATTTGCTGTCTACTAACAGTTCAGTAGGTATTCATCAGTTTGATATTTGCTGTCTACTAACAGTTCAGTAGGTATTCATCAGTTTGATATTTGCTGTCTACTAACAGTTCAGTAGGTATTCATCAGTTTGATATTTGCTGTCTACTAACAGTTCAGTAGGTATTCATCAGTTTGATATTTGCTGTCTACTAACAGTTCAGTAGGTATTCATCAGTTTGATATTTGCTGTCTACTAACAGTTCAGTAGGTATTCATCAGTTTGATATTTGTTGTCTACTAACAGTTCAGTAGGTATTCATCAGTTTGATATTTGCTGTTTACTAACAGTTCAGTAGGTATTCATCAGTTTGATATTTGCTGTCTACTAACAGTTCAGTAGGTATTCATCAGTTTGATATTTGCTGTCTACTAACAGTTCAGTAGGTATTCATCAGTTTGATATTTGCTGTCTACTGACAGTTCAGTAGGTATTCATCAGTTTGATATTTGCTGTCTACTAACAGTTCAGTAGGTATTCATCAGTTTGACATTATCCATGAAATGTTTCTCTTAACAGAATTGTTATTAACGATTAATAATGAAACTTGACTTAATAATAATATCTATTACAGAAGAAATTTTACTTTTCTTGTTCCTGGACAGAAAGTGTTATTTCACAATTGCTTATGCCTAAAATAAATGGAAAAGACCTATTTTTCTCTTCAAACTTTGTTTTTGTGATCTGGGTAATACAATTTTCAAATTTAGCCATTTTTCAGAATATTCTACGTATACTCAGTGCTGAGTAGCTGACAGAGAATTTTCAAGAACTTTCTAGAATGTTGTATAGCTTACAATAATTTTCAAGTACCTTTTAGAATTTACTAGAACTTTCCATAATAATATATATACATGGACTCACCACTCGCAACTTCAGTTTAGTTCTAGCTGCCTAAGTGAACACATAGACCTATCTGATTTTATCAGAGATTGCATCAAGAAGCTGCAAACATTCTCCAGACACATTCTGCTTTGTATGTGGCTAATTTATTAAGACAAGAGCGAGAAAGTACTCTGTGACAGCATCTGCTAAAATTTGTGAAGCCTACAAGGAGACTTCAAAATGGTGGCATTCCTGATGGGTCTCCAAGGAGGCTTTACCAAGTTTCCCTGTTATCGTTGCCTTTGGGACAGCAGGGACACCGCAGCGCACTACAACAGGAAGCACTGGCCACAACGGTCCAAGTTCTCTGTGGGGAGGCACAATGTCAACTGTGAGCCACTAGTGAACCTCCAGAAGGTGTTGTTCCCACCATTGCACATAAAATTGGATCTTATGAAACAATTTGTCACAGCTCTTGATAAGAAGTCTGCAGCTTTAAGGTACCTTCGAGACTTCTTCCCTAAGCTGTCTGAAGCAAAGGTCAATGTTGGTGTCTGGTGTGTGATCATGGAGTGCACAGAATTTTCCAAGAAGCTCAGTAGGAAGAAAAAAAGCTTGAGGCAGCTTTGTCGCAGTGGTTTTGGGCTTCTTGAGCAATCATAGGGCCGAAAATTATGTGGAAGTGGTTGAGGCTCTGGTGAAGAACTCCGACAAAATGGACTGCAGGACGTCCCTGAAAGTCCATATCCTTGACGCTCATCTTGATAAATTCATGGAGAACATGGAAGCATACTCAGAGGAACAAGGCGAGTGCTTCCACCAAGATATACTGGACTTTGAACGCCGCTACCAAGGAGTGTATAACGAAAACATGATGGGAGACTATATTTGGGGACTGATACGTGAAAGTGATTTACATTACAGTAACATATCTCGAAAAACTACTCACTTCTAAACATTGTTGTATAACTTTAGTATAAACTTTAGGTCTGAATAACCTTATGTAAATGAAAATGTGCAAATTTGCCTGTTTTTACATATAAAATAGGTTAATTTCTAAATTTCATTATCCAGGTCACAAAAGCAAAGTTTGAAGGGAATAATGGTAATTTTCTGTACTTTTACAACATAAGCAATTAAGAAATAACACATATTATCCAGGAACAAAATTTGTGTTACATAGTATGTGTTATTTCTTAATTGCTTATGTAATTTAAATAACACTATGTAACACAAATTTTGTTCCTGGATGGTATGTGTTATTTCTAAATTTCATTATCCAGGTCACAAAAGCAAAGTTTGAAAGGAATAATGGTCATTTTCTGTACTTTTACAACATAAGCAATTAAGAAATAACACATACTATCCAGGAACAAAATTTGTGTTACATAGTGTTATTTAAATAATAAGAACCACCCTGTAATATCACTTTCCTAAATCTAGAATCACCTGCTGAAGTTTCGTTAACACCACCAGGGGGGTAAGCTAAAATTCAGAGCTAGCCATCTCTAATAAATAACTACCAACAATTCTGTGTTTGCTATAATAGATCAGCATCGATCCGTCCAAACACGTGTTTTCACTGTTCTACTAATAAGTACAATGCTCCATTTGTTTTTAACGAACAGTGTTTTTACACAGTCGTAAGAGATTTCTTGTGTTCAACCGACTAAAGGCATATTCATCGTATGTTCTTACTTCTTTTAGAAGAGTTTATTAAAAGCTCGTGTCTCGGCTTATTATACTGGACAGATGACGGACATTAACGAATATTATAAAATCCAAGTAGCAGTCCCTGCGTAAACACGCGAATATTATGCGCTCATACATCAAAGACGCCGTTGTTTGGTATTCTTAATGAAGGAACGGAAAAAATAAAAGTGCCTCGTTAATAGATTAGCACTGGAAAAAAAAATATCTCTGAAAACACGTAATCTGTTTCGCAGTGAATGAAGTTACAAGCTAAAACCGAAACTAGCAATATTTCATCCGTGTTGTTGATGGAGTTAAGATATGTATATTAGAATATAAAATATAAACACTTTTCCTTTGTTTATTTTGTCCTTACCAAATATGTTTTCTTTCCTGTCTTTTTTAAGGCACAGAATGTATCTAACTCCGGGTTTTAGCTTTATAAACCCTATCAAATTTACCATAAATAAAACGTCAGAAAATCTGGAATACCTGGTTCCTTAAAGTAGTGGGCTGAGCGTGACCATTGGGGTAATAGATGCGTTATAAGAGTGACAGTCAATTTACATTATTTGTACGTACAAGATGAGTCCAATAACTGGCTATACGTTCTGTAAACTATATTTCTTTCATTCCCTCTTGTCCAGGAATACTCAAACTGAGGTACGTGTACCACTGGTGGTACGTGGAGCTAATGTAGGTGGTACATGACATAATTAATATAAAAATTCATAACAGTTGTAATGAGTCCTATCTGAACTTTCCACGTACGTATAAACACTTCTCACCTATAGATTCGTCAATAAAAATGGTGTCATATGTTTGTTATTCAATCATGTCGGGGAAAAAAACAACAGTCGTTTCCTACGCATTACTGAGTAAATACTAAAATACAATTATTTGTAGATTTATTTTCTTTTAAATTAGACCTGGGTTTGTAATTAAAAAATCAAAAGTGATATGCAAGCCTGAAACGTTTGAGAACCACTGACCCAGTCCATCAGTTCAAAATACCGGTTGCTCAGTTTCGTGAGAAATTCTGAAGCAAACAATCATAGGAATAAAGATTTAGCTTAATCAATGAAGAAAGTTCAATGTTATTAATTAATTAATTAATTAGTATCAGTGATTAACTGTGAAACTTGACATAATAATAGCTCTGGTTTGTACAGTAAGAATAACACTATAATATCATTGGCTAATTCTGGTTAAACCTGCTGATGGTTCGATGACACGGCTGATCTAAACGCGTCCTAGTTGTGAGCATGCTTTAATTGTAAATATGGAAGTTCACAAAAGAGCGCCGACCGTTGCCATAAAACTTAGCGTTTACATTTGAGTCGTATATGCGATGTGAAAAAAAAGTCCAATCCTACTATTAGTAGTTGGTAGTATAGTCTATTCACAGTGATCCTTCGTGTAGCTTTACGCGGAGATTTCAAGCAAATACCTACCCCTTCTACATTTGTCTGAGAAATTTTGGACGATGTGTCCAGTTGTCAGTACAGGTTCGATCAAGATCGTTACCAGCAGGTAGAAACCTTGTTCAATACTTTCTAAACTGAAGTAATCCAATAACCCTGACTCTCTGGTATTCTCTCTTTCAGTCAAGCCTACTTGGAAGCAAGAAACAAACCTAACGTATCTTCTCTAGTTGGATTGGATACGGAACAGATAATTGAAATTTGTTGAGAGTTACCATTAACAAAGGTCTTTCTCTCTTGTTTGGAATATATTTAGCTTCGCCTAACATCCCTTAGATATTACGCTTCTCTAATTACCTTGATTTTATAGAGTGATATGTTTATTAGATGTGAACTAATGACCAGTTTTGGTTTGTGTAACGATCTTAAAGTCTCGGAAGCGACGTTTCAATATGTCAGATCAGTTTATGACCGTTGAGCTGATATATGGAAAAGAAACATGATAAAAAATTAATAATAACTCACATTTGCAAATATTAGCTGAAAAGGTTTGTTTGTTTGTTTGTTTTGAACTTCGCGCAAAGCTACTCGAGGGTTATCTGCGCTAGTCGTCCATAATTTAGCAGTGTGAGACTAGAGGGAAGGCAGCTAGTCATCACCACCCCTGGCCAACTCTTGGGCTACTCTGTTACTAACGATTAGTAGGATTGACCGTCAATTTATAATGCTACCACGACTGAAAGAGCAAGCGTGTTTGGTGTGACGGGGATTCGAGCTCTCGGCCCTTAGATTACGAGTCGAGCGCTCTAGCCACCCAGATGTATCACAATTCTTGTTTTGTCAACGCTAATGTATTGTTCTTACAAGCTTATAACTAACAACCGTTTAATTTTAATGTTTTCTTGATATAATTTATTTTTCACCCTTCAATAATTAGTTTTATCATTAAAAACCAGGAGTACGAACACTGCTGCTCTAGAATACTTTATCGATAAACCACGTGATCTTGTCGTAATTCCTTTATCTTAACTTGCTGCAGTTTAATTATGATGTTAGAAGATAATTAATGTCCAGTCGCATCTACAGAATCTGTGTTATCCAAGTAGGCTTAACTTGTCTAACGTACGTGTTCATAAACTAGCTATACCAGGATTTTCAGCTTATTTACAGAAAAATCTGTGTTCAAAGTTAGTCAGTTATAAGGGTACGTGTTTAGGGTAAATCGCCATGATGCGTACGATAATCGTTCTAAAGTTCTTGGTTCTAATCAGAATGAGATTTAAAAAAAAAATACTCTCTCTAGATATTTAATAGTTTCGTAGTAACTGAAAATATTCAGCAATAAAGAGGTTTTATAGATCATCTTTAAGCTTTATATGCACACGAAACGTTGGTAGACGTTTCTAAAAAGACTGATTAGTATAAGAACAACTTGTAAATCATTTTGTAGGTTTTGTAAATATGCTAAAATCGCGGAGTTTCGTGTTCACCTTTTCTGGTTGTTATCGCGTAAATGATTATTTACACTCGTAAAAATATTCGCGAGGATTTCTTTTAACGCCAAACTTTCCTTTGTTCACCGGATTTAGAGCAGCAAATAGTTTTTGATAAAGACCGTCTATTACCATAATGTTTGTCAAATAATCTCTTGTGATGTCTTCCCTCAATGACACGTTTATAAACTGCAACACTAAACGCTTTGATAAGGTGTTTTTGTTTCTAACGTTTTTGGAAACTAAAAGCTTGAAAGAGAAAGTAAACTGTCTACCACAATGGCAGAGAAAGAAGTTGGAACAATAGAACCCATTACCATTAACGAATTGGCGAAAACTTGCTGTTCTACAATAAACCAGTGTACACATCGGGATAACCAAAATATTCTTCACATATCTCTTTCTCGTATGTGTGAAACATGAGTTTTAATATTTACTTTAAAAACGTATTCTTTAGTGACACGTTAAAGCTAAAGAAAGATTCCTTTGTTTAGGTTCTACCAACTGTCGCGATGTCGAACTGACAACGTGTCACAGGCGGGCACTTGACACGTGTATTTTAACTTAGTTATCCATGATTTCTTCTTATAATGTTTGTGTGATCTTGACAATTGAATGTACTAATTAGACAATTCTGGAACAAAAAAAAAAATCCAAGATTTCTATTTTCTATTTGTTTATGAGTGACTTTCAACTTTTAATATGTGCAAGAACTAAAACTAATACGTCATTTGTAATCCGCCAGATAGTTTGTTCAGTTTTTGATACAAAAAAAATGAATCTACAAATTTGAAACCAACTTCAGTTTGTTCATAGATTTTGAAAAAAACTAGTTTTATTTACTCATAGCTAGGATAGCTCCTTTTACTTCTACGGAATGGCTTGGTCTAATGGTTGACTCATCGGGCTGTGAATCGGAAGGTCTAAAGTTCACGCCCCTTGCCGCAACTACTTCCGCACTTTAATTCAATGATTACGTTAGAAGAATGACAGTTAGATCACACTGTTCAAATAGAGTAGCCCAACAGTTGGCGGTGGGCGCTGCTGACAAGATAGTTTTTCTATAGACTCTAGTCAGGTAGACAAGACAGACCTTGTGTCGATTTGTGCGAATTTTCAAGAACAATCTATAAAAATCTCTTTGTTTTACTTCCTTCTGTTTTATCGGTCTCTTTCTGTCTGGCCCCGGCATGGCCAAGCGTGCTAGGGCGTGCGACTAGTAATCTGAGGGTCATGGGTTCGCATCCCCGTCGCGCCAAACATGCTCGCCCTTTTAGTCGTGGGGCGTTATAATGTGACGATCAATACCACTATTCGTTGGTAAAAGAGTAGCCCAAGAGTTGGAGGTGGGTGGTGATGACTAGCTGCCTTCCCTCTAGTCTTACACTGCTAAATTAGGGACGGCTAGCACAGATAGCCCTCGTGTAGCTTTGCGCAAAATTCAAAACAAAAACAAACTTTCTGTCTATTTCCTTTCTTTGAAATTAAGCACAAAGCAGCACTGCCCATCACGGATATCAAAACCCAATTTCTAGTGGTGTGACTCCGCAGACATAATGCTGTGCCACTAGAAGTTTCTATCTATCGTTTATATATCATCATACAAGGTTCACAGGCCACCTATTATGGATATTATTTATATTTACAATCACCAAAGATACGTTATTTTCCGACAGTGGTATGCTAGTGTGAACAGGGCTCACATTAAGAACTACAAAAGAAATCATTATATTTTTCGACCATGGTTACTGGATATTTTAGTAACTTACCCTAGCTAGAATACCTTGTTCCTCGATGGCACAGCGGTAAGTGTTCGGAATTAGAACACTAAACTCAGGGGTTCGATTATTTTCGGTAGACTCAGCAGATAGCTCAATGTGGCGTTACTATAAAGAAACACACGCGCGCGCGCACTAGAACATCTAACAACAATAAAAACAAATGAGTGAGAATCATTGACTGTCACTGGATGACTCCTCCTATTTAGCAATTTTCTTTAAATTGACCCAAAAATACTTACAGAAGTTTCGTGAAATGTTAACACAAAACTGAACATTTAGCAAAATGAAGGAAAACTTTAGTAAACTCCCAAGGACGACAAACATCAAAACTTGCAGTCCTAACTACAACCTCAAGACTATAATTTATACACCTAATCTTCACATTGTGACTGACATGTGTACAAATATCAAAGTGTTCACTTTAATTCAGTTTCTATTAAAGCCAACCACTACACTGCTGGTGGTGTTCAATTACTTCAGTTTCTATTAAACCCAACCACCACACTGCTGGTAGTGTTCACTTAGTTCAGTTTCTATGAAATCCAACCACCACACTGCTGGTAGTGTTCACTAAGTTCAGTTTCTATTAAACCCAACCACCACACTGCTGGTAGTGTTCACTTAGTTCAGTTTCTATTAAACCCAACCACTACACTGCTGGTAGTGTTCACTAAGTTCAGTTTCTATTAAACCCAACCACCACACTGCTGGTAGTGTTCACTTAGTTCAGTTTCTACGAAATCCAACCACCACACTGCTAGTAGTGTTCACTAATTTCAGTTTCTATTAAACCCAACCACTACACTGCTGGTAGTGTTCACTTAGTTCAGTTTCTATTAAACCCAACCACTACACTGCTGGTAGTGTTCACTTACTTCGGTTTCTATTAAACCCAACCACTACACTGCTGGTAGTGTTCACTTAGTTCAGTTTCTATTAAACCCAACCACTACACTGCTGGTAGTGTTCACTTACTTCGGTTTCTATTAAACCCAACCACTACACTGCTGGTAGTGTTCACTTAGTTCAGTTTATATTAAACCCAACCACTACACTGCTGGTAGTGTTCACTAAGTTCAGTTTCTATTAAACCCAACCACTACACTGCTGGTAGTGTTCACTTACTTCGGTTTCTATTAAACCCAACCACTACACTGCTGGTAGTGTTCACTTAGTTCGGTTTCTATTAAACCCAACCACTACACTGCTGGTAGTGTTCACTTAGTTCAGTTTCTATTAAACCCAACCACTACACTGCTGGTAGTGTTCACTAATTTCAGTTTCTATTAAACCCAACCACTACACTGCTGGTAGTGTTCACTTACTTCGGTTTCTATTAAACCCAACCACTACACTGCTGGTAGTGTTCACTTACTTCGGTTTCTATTAAACCCAACCACCACACTGCTGGTAGTGTTCACTAATTTCAGTTTCTATTAAACCCAACCACTACACTGCTGGTAGTGTTCACTAAGTTCAGTTTCTATTAAACCCAACCACCACACTGCTGGTAGTGTTCACTAATTTCAGTTTCTATTAAACCCAACCACTACACTGCTGGTAGTGTTCACTAATTTCAGTTTCTATTAAACCCAACCACTACACTGCTGGTAGTGTTCACTTACTTCGGTTTCTATTAAACCCAACCACTACACTGCTGGTAGTGTTCACTTACTTCGGTTTCTATTAAACCCAACCACTACACTGCTGGTAGTGTTCACTTAGTTCAGTTTCTATTAAACCCAACCACTACACTGCTGGTAGTGTTCACTAATTTCAGTTTCTATTAAACCCAACCACCACACTGCTGGTAGTGTTCACTAAGTTCAGTTTCTATTAAACCCAACCACTACACTGCTGGTAGTGTTCACTTAGTTCAGTTTCTATTAAACCCAACCACTACACTGCTGGTAGTGTTCACTTAGTTCAGTTTCTATTAAACCCAACCACTACACTGCTGGTAGTGTTCACTTACTTCGGTTTCTATTAAACCCAACCACTACACTGCTGGTAGTGTTCACTTACTTCGGTTTCTATTAAACCCAACCACTACACTGCTGGTAGTGTTCACTAAGTTCAGTTTCTATTAAACCCAACCACCACACTGCTGGTAGTGTTCACTAAGTTCAGTTTCTATTAAACCCAACCACTACACTGCTGGTAGTGTTCACTTACTTCGGTTTCTATTAAACCCAACCACTACACTGCTGGTAGTGTTCACTTAGTTCAGTTTCTATTAAACCCAACCACCACACTGCTGGTAGTGTTCACTTAGTTCGGTTTCTATTAAACCCAACCACTACACTGCTGGTAGTGTTCACTTAGTTCAGTTTCTATTAAACCCAACCACTACACTGCTGGTAGTGTTCACTAAGTTCAGTTTCTATTAAACCCAACCACTACACTGCTGGTAGTGTTCACTTAGTTCAGTTTCTATTAAACCCAACCACTACACTGCTGGTAGTGTTCACTAAGTTCAGTTTCTATTAAACCCAACCACCACACTGCTGGTAGTGTTCACTTACTTCGGTTTCTATTAAACCCAACCACTACACTGCTGGTAGTGTTCACTTAGTTCAGTTTCTATTAAACCCAACCACTACACTGCTGGTAGTGTTCACTTACTTCGGTTTCTATTAAACCCAACCACTACACTGCTGGTAGTGTTCACTTAGTTCAGTTTCTATTAAACCCAACCACCACACTGCTGGTAGTGTTCACTTACTTCGGTTTCTATTAAACCCAACCACTACACTGCTGGTAGTGTTCACTAAGTTCAGTTTCTATTAAACCCAACCACTACACTGCTGGTAGTGTTCACTTACTTCGGTTTCTATTAAACCCAACCACTACACTGCTGGTAGTGTTCACTAATTTCAGTTTCTATTAAACCCAACCACCACACTGCTGGTAGTGTTCACTTAGTTCGGTTTCTATTAAACCCAACCACCACACTGCTGGTAGTGTTCACTTACTTCAGTTTCTATTAAACCCAACCACTACACTGCTGGTAGTGTTCACTTAGTTCGGTTTTATTAAACCCAACCACTACACTGCTGGTAGTGTTCACTTACTTCGGTTTCTATTAAACCCAACCACTACACTGCTGGTAGTGTTCACTTAGTTCGGTTTCTATTAAACCCAACCACTACACTGCTGGTAGTGTTCACTAATTTCAGTTTCTATTAAACCCAACCACTACACTGCTGGTAGTGTTCACTTAGTTCAGTTTCTATTAAACCCAACCACCACACTGCTGGTAGTGTTCACTTAGTTCGGTTTCTATTAAACCCAACCACCACACTGCTGGTAGTGTTCACTTACTTCGGTTTCTATTAAACCCAACCACTACACTGCTGGTAGTGTTCACTTAGTTCAGTTTCTATTAAACCCAACCACCACACTGCTGGTAGTGTTCACTTAGTTCAGTTTCTATTAAACCCAACCACTACACTGCTGGTAGTGTTCACTTAGTTCAGTTTATATTAAACCCAACCACTACACTGCTGGTAGTGTTCACTTAGTTCGGTTTCTATTAAACCCAACCACTACACTGCTGGTAGTGTTCACTAAGTTCAGTTTCTATTAAACCCAACCACTACACTGCTGGTAGTGTTCACTTACTTCGGTTTCTATTAAACCCAACCACTACACTGCTGGTAGTGTTCACTAAGTTCAGTTTCTATTAAACCCAACCACTACACTGCTGGTAGTGTTCACTTAGTTCGGTTTCTATTAAACCCAACCACTACACTGCTGGTAGTGTTCACTAAGTTCAGTTTCTATTAAACCCAACCACCACACTGCTGGTAGTGTTCACTTAGTTCGGTTTCTATTAAACCCAACCACTACACTGCTGGTAGTGTTCACATAGTTCAGTTTCTATTAAACCCAACCACCACACTGCTGGTAGTGTTCACTTAGTTCAGTTTCTATTAAACCCAACCACCACACTGCTGGTAGTGTTCACTTAGTTCGGTTTCTATTAAACCCAACCACCACACTGCTGGTAGTGTTCACTTAGTTCAGTTTCTATTAAACCCAACCACTACACTGCTGGTAGTGTTCACTTAGTTCGGTTTCTATTAAACCCAACCACTACACTGCTGGTAGTGTTCACTAAGTTCAGTTTCTATTAAACCCAACCACTACACTGCTGGTAGTGTTCACTTAGTTCAGTTTCTATTAAACCCAACCACTACACTGCTGGTAGTGTTCACTAAGTTCAGTTTCTATTAAACCCAACCACTACACTGCTGGTAGTGTTCACTTAGTTCGGTTTCTATTAAACCCAACCACTACACTGCTGGTAGTGTTCACTAAGTTCAGTTTCTATTAAACCCAACCACCACACTGCTGGTAGTGTTCACTTACTTCAGTTTCTATTAAACCCAACCACTACACTGCTGGTAGTGTTCACATAGTTCAGTTTCTATTAAACCCAACCACTACACTGCTGGTAGTGTTCACTTAGTTCGGTTTCTATTAAACCCAACCACTACACTGCTGGTAGTGTTCACTTAGTTCAGTTTATATTAAACCCAACCACCACACTGTTGGTAGTGTTCACTAAATTCAGTTTCTATTAAACCCAACCACCACACTGCTAGTAGTGTTCACTTAGTTCAGTTTCTATTAAACCCAACCACTACACTGCTGGTAGTGTTCACTTAGTTCAGTTTCTATTAAACCCAACCACCACACTGCTAGTAGTGTTCACTTAGTTCAGTTTCTATTAAACCCAACCACTACACTGCTAGTAGTGTTCACTAAGTTCAGTTTCTATTAAACCCAACCACTACACTGCTGGTAGTGTTCACTTAGTTCAGTTTCTATTAAACCCAACCACTACACTGCTGGTAGTGTTCACTTAGTTCAGTTTCTATTAAACCCAACCACCACACTGCTAGTAGTGTTCACTTAGTTCAGTTTCTATTAAACCCAACCACTACACTGCTAGTAGTGTTCACTAAGTTCAGTTTCTATTAAACCCAACCACTACACTGCTGGTAGTGTTCACTAAGTTCAGTTTCTATTAAACCCAACCACTACACTGCTAGTAGTGTTCACTAAGTTCAGTTTCTATTAAACCCAACCACTACACTGCTGGTAGTGTTCACTAAGTTCAGTTTCTATTAAACCCAAACACTACACTGCTGGTAGTGTTCACTAAGTTCAGTTTCTATTAAACCCAACCACTACACTGCTGGTAGTGTTCACTTAGTTCAGTTTCTATTAAACCCAACCACTATACTGCTGGTAGTGTTCACTTAGTTCAGTTTCTATTAAACCCAACCACTACACTGCTGGTAGTGTTCACTTAGTTCAGTTTCTATTAAACCCAACCACTACACTGCTGGTAGTGTTCACTAAGTTCAGTTTCTATTAAACCCAACCACTACACTGCTGGTAGTGTTCACTAAGTTCAGTTTCTATTAAACCCAACCACTACACTGCTGGTAGTGTTCACTAAGTTCAGTTTCTATTAAACCCAACCACCACACTGCTGGTAGTGTTCACTTAGTTCAGTTTCTATTAAACCCAACCACTACACTGCTGGTAGTGTTCACTAAGTTCAGTTTCTATTAAACCCAACCACTACACTGCTGGTAGTGTTCACTTAGTTCAGTTTCTATTAAACCCAACCACTACACTGCTGGTAGTGTTCACTAAGTTCAGTTTCTATTAAACCCAACCACCACACTGCTGGTAGTGTTCACTTAGTTCAGTTTCTATTAAACCCAACCACCACACTGCTGGTAGTGTTCACTTAGTTCAGTTTCTATTAAACCCAACCACCACACTGCTGGTAGTGTTCACTTAGTTCAGTTTCTATTAAACCCAACCACTACACTGCTGGTAGTGTTCACTAAGTTCAGTTTCTATTAAACCCAACCACCACACTGCTGGTAGTGTTCACTTAGTTCGGTTTCTATTAAACCCAACCACTACACTGCTGGTAGTGTTCACTTAGTTCAGTTTCTATTAAACCCAACCACTACACTGCTGGTAGTGTTCACTAAGTTCAGTTTCTATTAAACCCAACCACTACACTGCTGGTAGTGTTCACTTAGTTCAGTTTCTATTAAACCCAACCACCACACTGCTGGTAGTGTTCACTAAGTTCAGTTTCTATTAAACCCAACCACCACACTGCTAGTAGTGTTCACTTAGTTCAGTTTCTATTAAACCCAACCACTACACTGCTGGTAGTGTTCACTAAGTTCAGTTTCTATTAAACCCAACCACTAC
Source organism: Tachypleus tridentatus (assembly GCF_004210375.1). Taxonomy (NCBI): domain Eukaryota; kingdom Metazoa; phylum Arthropoda; class Merostomata; order Xiphosura; family Limulidae; genus Tachypleus; species Tachypleus tridentatus. The sequence goes on from NC_134828.1 coordinate 17,549,850, forward strand.
ACTGCTGGTAGTGTTCACTAAGTTCAGTTTCTATTAAACCCAACCACTACACTGCTGGTAGTGTTCACTTAGTTCAGTTTCTATTAAACCCAAACACTACACTGCTGGTAGTGTTCACTAAGTTCAGTTTCTATTAAACCCAACCACCACACTGCTGGTAGTGTTCACTTAGTTCAGTTTCTATTAAACCCAACCACCACACTGCTGGTAGTGTTCACTTAGTTCAGTTTCTATTAAACCCAACCACCACACTGCTGGTAGTGTTCACTAAGTTCAGTTTCTATTAAACCCAACCACCACACTGCTGGTAGTGTTCACTTAGTTCAGTTTCTATTAAACCCAACCACTACACTGCTGGTAGTGTTCACTAAGTTCAGTTTCTATTAAACCCAACCACTACACTGCTGGTAGTGTTCACTTAGTTCAGTTTCTATTAAACCCAACCACTACACTGCTGGTAGTGTTCACTAAGTTCAGTTTCTATTAAACCCAACCACCACACTGCTGGTAGTGTTCACTTAGTTCAGTTTCTATTAAACCCAACCACCACACTGCTGGTAGTGTTCACTAAGTTCAGTTTCTATTAAACCCAACCACTACACTGCTGGTAGTGTTCACTTAGTTCAGTTTCTATTAAACCCAACCACCACACTGCTGGTAGTGTTCACTTAGTTCAGTTTCTATTAAACCCAACCACCACACTGCTGGTAGTGTTCACTTAGTTCAGTTTCTATTAAACCCAACCACCACACTGCTGGTAGTGTTCACTTAGTTCAGTTTCTATTAAACCCAACCACCACACTGCTGGTAGTGTTCACTTAGTTCAGTTTCTATTAAACCCAACCACCACACTGCTGGTAGTGTTCACTTAGTTCAGTTTCTATTAAACCCAACCACCACACTGCTGGTAGTGTTCACTTAGTTCAGTTTCTATTAAACCCAACCACCACACTGCTGGTAGTGTTCACTAAGTTCAGTTTCTATTAAACCCAACCACCACACTGCTAGTAGTGTTCACTTAGTTCAGTTTCTATTAAACCCAACCACTACACTGCTGGTAGTGTTCACTAAGTTCAGTTTCTATTAAACCCAACCACTACACTGCTGGTAGTGTTCACTTAGTTCAGTTTCTATTAAACCCAACCACTACACTGCTGGTAGTGTTCACTAAGTTCAGTTTCTATTAAACCCAACCACCACACTGCTGGTAGTGTTCACTTAGTTCAGTTTCTATTAAACCCAACCACCACACTGCTGGTAGTGTTCACTAAGTTCAGTTTCTATTAAACCCAACCACTACACTGCTGGTAGTGTTCACTTAGTTCAGTTTCTATTAAACCCAACCACTACACTGCTGGTAGTGTTCACTTAGTTCAGTTTCTATTAAACCCAACCACTACACTGCTGGTAGTGTTCACTAAGTTCAGTTTCTATTAAACCCAACCACCACACTGCTGGTAGTGTTCACTTAGTTCAGTTTCTATTAAACCCAACCACCACACTGCTGGTAGTGTTCACTAAGTTCAGTTTCTATTAAACCCAACCACTACACTGCTGGTAGTGTTCACTTAGTTCAGTTTCTATTAAACCCAACCACTACACTGCTGGTAGTGTTCACTTAGTTCAGTTTCTATTAAACCCAACCACCACACTGCTGGTAGTGTTCACTAAGTTCAGTTTCTATTAAACCCAACCACCACACTGCTGGTAGTGTTCACTTAGTTCAGTTTCTATTAAACCCAACCACCACACTGCTGGTAGTGTTCACTAAGTTCAGTTTCTATTAAACCCAACCACTACACTGCTGGTAGTGTTCACTAAGTTCAGTTTCTATTAAACCCAACCACCACACTGCTGGTAGTGTTCACTTAGTTCAGTTTCTATTAAACCCAACCACCACACTGCTGGTAGTGTTCACTTAGTTCAGTTTCTATTAAACCCAACCACCACACTGCTAGTAGTGTTCACTTCACTTTCTATTAAACCCAACCGCCACACTGCTGGTAGTGTTCACTAATTTCAGTTTCTATTAAACCCAACCACTACACTGCTGGTAGTGTTCACTTACTTCGGTTTCTATTAAACCCAACCACTACACTGCTGGTAGTGTTCACTTAGTTCAGTTTCTATTAAACCCAACCACTACACTGCTGGTAGTGTTCACTTAGTTCAGTTTCTATTAAACCCAACCACCACACTGCTGGTAGTGTTCACTTAGTTCAGTTTCTATTAAACCCAACCACCACACTGCTGGTAGTGTTCACTTAGTTCAGTTTCTATTAAACCCAACCACTACACTGCTGGTAGTGTTCACTAAGTTCAGTTTCTATTAAACCCAACCACTACACTGCTGGTAGTGTTCACTAAGTTCAGTTTCTATTAAACCCAAACACTACACTGCTGGTAGTGTTCACTAAGTTCAGTTTCTATTAAACCCAACCACTACACTGCTGGTAGTGTTCACTAAGTTCAGTTTCTATTAAACCCAACCACTACACTGCTGGTAGTGTTCACTTAGTTCAGTTTCTATTAAACCCAACCACTACACTGCTGGTAGTGTTCACTTAGTTCAGTTTCTATTAAACCCAACCACTACACTGCTGGTAGTGTTCACTTAGTTCAGTTTCTATTAAACCCAACCACTACACTGCTGGTAGTGTTCACTAAGTTCAGTTTCTATTAAACCCAACCACTACACTGCTGGTAGTGTTCACTAAGTTCAGTTTCTATTAAACCCAACCACCACACTGCTGGTAGTGTTCACTTAGTTCAGTTTCTATTAAACCCAACCACCACACTGCTGGTAGTGTTCACTTAGTTCAGTTTCTATTAAACCCAACCACTACACTGCTGGTAGTGTTCACTAAGTTCAGTTTCTATTAAACCCAACCACTACACTGCTGGTAGTGTTCACTTAGTTCAGTTTCTATTAAACCCAACCACCACACTGCTGGTAGTGTTCACTAAGTTCAGTTTCTATTAAACCCAACCACCACACTGCTAGTAGTGTTCACTTAGTTCAGTTTCTATTAAACCCAACCACTACACTGCTGGTAGTGTTCACTAAGTTCAGTTTCTATTAAACCCAACCACTACACTGCTGGTAGTGTTCACTAAGTTCAGTTTCTATTAAACCCAACCACTACACTGCTGGTAGTGTTCACTTAGTTCAGTTTCTATTAAACCCAACCACTACACTGCTGGTAGTGTTCACTAAGTTCAGTTTCTATTAAACCCAACCACCACACTGCTGGTAGTGTTCACTTAGTTCAGTTTCTATTAAACCCAACCACCACACTGCTGGTAGTGTTCACTTAGTTCAGTTTCTATTAAACCCAACCACCACACTGCTGGTAGTGTTCACTAAGTTCAGTTTCTATTAAACCCAACCACCACACTGCTGGTAGTGTTCACTTAGTTCAGTTTCTATTAAACCCAACCACTACACTGCTGGTAGTGTTCACTAAGTTCAGTTTCTATTAAACCCAACCACTACACTGCTGGTAGTGTTCACTAAGTTCAGTTTCTATTAAACCCAAACCACTACACTGCTGGTAGTGTTCACTAAGTTCAGTTTCTATTAAACCCAACCACCACACTGCTGGTAGTGTTCACTTAGTTCAGTTTCTATTAAACCCAACCACCACACTGCTGGTAGTGTTCACTAAGTTCAGTTTCTATTAAACCCAACCACTACACTGCTGGTAGTGTTCACTTAGTTCAGTTTCTATTAAACCCAACCACCACACTGCTGGTAGTGTTCACTTAGTTCAGTTTCTATTAAACCCAACCACCACACTGCTGGTAGTGTTCACTTAGTTCAGTTTCTATTAAACCCAACCACCACACTGCTGGTAGTGTTCACTTAGTTCAGTTTCTATTAAACCCAACCACCACACTGCTGGTAGTGTTCACTTAGTTCAGTTTCTATTAAACCCAACCACCACACTGCTGGTAGTGTTCACTTAGTTCAGTTTCTATTAAACCCAACCACCACACTGCTGGTAGTGTTCACTTAGTTCAGTTTCTATTAAACCCAACCACCACACTGCTGGTAGTGTTCACTAAGTTCAGTTTCTATTAAACCCAACCACCACACTGCTGGTAGTGTTCACTTAGTTCAGTTTCTATTAAACCCAACCACTACACTGCTGGTAGTGTTCACTAAGTTCAGTTTCTATTAAACCCAACCACTACACTGCTGGTAGTGTTCACTTAGTTCAGTTTCTATTAAACCCAACCACTACACTGCTGGTAGTGTTCACTAAGTTCAGTTTCTATTAAACCCAACCACCACACTGCTGGTAGTGTTCACTTAGTTCAGTTTCTATTAAACCCAACCACCACACTGCTGGTAGTGTTCACTAAGTTCAGTTTCTATTAAACCCAACCACTACACTGCTGGTAGTGTTCACTTAGTTCAGTTTCTATTAAACCCAACCACCACACTGCTGGTAGTGTTCACTTAGTTCAGTTTCTATTAAACCCAACCACTACACTGCTGGTAGTGTTCACTAAGTTCAGTTTCTATTAAACCCAACCACTACACTGCTGGTAGTGTTCACTTAGTTCAGTTTCTATTAAACCCAACCACCACACTGCTGGTAGTGTTCACTAAGTTCAGTTTCTATTAAACCCAACCACTACACTGCTGGTAGTGTTCACTTAGTTCAGTTTCTATTAAACCCAACCACTACACTGCTGGTAGTGTTCACTTAGTTCAGTTTCTATTAAACCCAACCACCACACTGCTGGTAGTGTTCACTAAGTTCAGTTTCTATTAAACCCAACCACCACACTGCTGGTAGTGTTCACTTAGTTCAGTTTCTATTAAACCCAACCACTACACTGCTGGTAGTGTTCACTAAGTTCAGTTTCTATTAAACCCAACCACTACACTGCTGGTAGTGTTCACTAAGTTCAGTTTCTATTAAACCCAACCACCACACTGCTAGTAGTGTTCACTTAGTTCAGTTTCTATTAAACCCAACCACCACACTGCTGGTAGTGTTCACTTAGTTCAGTTTCTATTAAACCCAACCACCACACTGCTGGTAGTGTTCACTTCACTTTCTTTCTAAACCCAACCACCACACTGCTGGTAGTGTTCACTAAGTTCAGTTTCTATTAAACCCAACCACTACACTGCTGGTAGTGTTCACTTAGTTCAGTTTCTATTAAACCCAACCACTACACTGCTGGTAGTGTTCACTTAGTTCAGTTTCTATTAAACCCAACCACTACACTGCTGGTAGTGTTCACTTAGTTCAGTTTCTATTAAACCCAACCACCACACTGCTGGTAGTGTTCACTTAGTTCAGTTTCTATTAAACCCAACCACCACACTGCTGGTAGTGTTCACTTAGTTCAGTTTCTATTAAACCCAACCACTACACTGCTGGTAGTGTTCACTAAGTTCAGTTTCTATTAAACCCAAACACTACACTGCTGGTAGTGTTCACTAAGTTCAGTTTCTATTAAACCCAACCACTACACTGCTGGTAGTGTTCACTAAGTTCAGTTTCTATTAAACCCAACCACTACACTGCTGGTAGTGTTCACTAAGTTCAGTTTCTATTAAACCCAACCACTACACTGCTGGTAGTGTTCACTTAGTTCAGTTTCTATTAAACCCAACCACTACACTGCTGGTAGTGTTCACTTAGTTCAGTTTCTATTAAACCCAACCACTACACTGCTGGTAGTGTTCACTTAGTTCAGTTTCTATTAAACCCAACCACTACACTGCTGGTAGTGTTCACTAAGTTCAGTTTCTATTAAACCCAACCACTACACTGCTGGTAGTGTTCACTAAGTTCAGTTTCTATTAAACCCAACCACTACACTGCTGGTAGTGTTCACTAAGTTCAGTTTCTATTAAACCCAACCACCACACTGCTGGTAGTGTTCACTTAGTTCAGTTTCTATTAAACCCAACCACTACACTGCTGGTAGTGTTCACTAAGTTCAGTTTCTATTAAACCCAACCACTACACTGCTGGTAGTGTTCACTTAGTTCAGTTTCTATTAAACCCAAACACTACACTGCTGGTAGTGTTCACTAAGTTCAGTTTCTATTAAACCCAACCACCACACTGCTGGTAGTGTTCACTTAGTTCAGTTTCTATTAAACCCAACCACCACACTGCTGGTAGTGTTCACTTAGTTCAGTTTCTATTAAACCCAACCACCACACTGCTGGTAGTGTTCACTTAGTTCAGTTTCTATTAAACCCAACCACTACACTGCTGGTAGTGTTCACTAAGTTCAGTTTCTATTAAACCCAACCACCACACTGCTGGTAGTGTTCACTTAGTTCAGTTTCTATTAAACCCAACCACTACACTGCTGCTGGTAGTGTTCACTTAGTTCAGTTTCTATTAAACCCAACCACCACACTGCTGGTAGTGTTCACTAAGTTCAGTTTCTATTAAACCCAACCACCACACTGCTGGTAGTGTTCACTTAGTTCAGTTTCTATTAAACCCAACCACCACACTGCTGGTAGTGTTCACTAAGTTCAGTTTCTATTAAACCCAACCACCACACTGCTGGTAGTGTTCACTTAGTTCAGTTTCTATTAAACCCAACCACTACACTGCTGGTAGTGTTCACTAAGTTCAGTTTCTATTAAACCCAACCACTACACTGCTGGTAGTGTTCACTAAGTTCAGTTTCTATTAAACCCAACCACTACACTGCTGGTAGTGTTCACTTAGTTCAGTTTCTATTAAACCCAACCACTACACTGCTGGTAGTGTTCACTAGTTCAGTTTCTATTAAACCCAACCACCACACTGCTGGTAGTGTTCACTTAGTTCAGTTTCTATTAAACCCAACCACCACACTGCTGGTAGTGTTCACTTAGTTCAGTTTCTATTAAACCCAACCACCACACTGCTGGTAGTGTTCACTCAGTTCAGTTTCTATTAAACCCAACCACCACACTGCTGGTAGTGTTCACTAAGTTCAGTTTCTATTAAACCCAACCACTACACTGCTGGTAGTGTTCACTTAGTTCAGTTTCTATTAAACCCAACCACTACACTGCTGGTAGTGTTCACTTAGTTCAGTTTCTATTAAACCCAACCACTACACTGCTGGTAGTGTTCACTTAGTTCAGTTTCTATTAAACCCAACCACCACACTGCTGGTAGTGTTCACTGGTAGTTCAGTTTCTATTAAACCCAACCACCACACTGCTGGTAGTGTTCACTAAGTTCAGTTTCTATTAAACCCAACCACTACACTGCTGGTAGTGTTCACTAAGTTCAGTTCTGGGTTTCTATTAAACCCAACCACCACACTGCTGGTAGTGTTCACTTAGTTCAGTTTCTATTAAACCCAACCACTACACTGCTGGTAGTGTTCACTTAGTTCAGTTTCTATTAAACCCAACCACCACATTGCTGGTAGTGTTCACTTAGTTCAGTTTCTATTAAACCCAACCACCACACTGCTGGTAGTGTTCACTTAAGTTCAGTTTCTATTAAACCCAACCACTACACTGCTGGTAGTGTTCACTAAGTTCAGTTTCTATTAAACCCAACCACTACACTGCTGGTAGTGTTCACTTAGTTCAGTTTCTATTAAACCCAACCACTACACTGCTGGTAGTGTTCACTAAGTTCAGTTTCTATTAAACCCAACCACCACACTGCTGGTAGTGTTCACTAAGTTCAGTTTCTATTAAACCCAACCACTACACTGCTGGTAGTGTTCACTAGTTCAGTTTCTATTAAACCCAACCACCACACTGCTGGTAGTGTTCACTTAGTTCAGTTTCTATTAAACCCAACCACTACACTGCTGGTGGTGTTCACTTAGTTCAGTTTCTATTAAACCCAACCACTACACTGCTGGTAGTGTTCACTTAGTTCAGTTTCTATTAAACCCAACCACCACACTGCTGGTAGTGTTCACTTAGTTCAGTTTCTATTAAACCCAACCACTACACTGCTGGTAGTGTTCACTAAGTTCAGTTTCTATTAAACCCAACCACCACACTGCTGGTAGTGTTCACTAAGTTCAGTTTCTATTAAACCCAACCACCACACTGCTGGTAGTGTTCACTAAGTTCGGTTTATATTGAACCCAACCACCACACTGTTGGTAGTGTTCACTAAGTTCAGTTTCTATTAAACCCAACCACTACACTGCTGGTAGTGTTCACTTAGTTCAGTTTCTATTAAACCCAACCACTACACTGCTGGTAGTGTTCACTTAGTTCAGTTTCTATTAAACCCAACCACCACACTGCTGGTAGTGTTCACTTAGTTCAGTTTCTATTAAACCCAACCACCACACTGCTCAGTAGTGTAGTTCAGTTTCTATTAAACCCAACCACCACACTGCTGGTAGTGTTCACTTAGTTCAGTTTCTATTAAACCCAACCACCACACTGCTGGTAGTGTTCACTTACTTCAGTTTCTATTAAACCCAACCACCACACTGCTGGTAGTGTTCACTTAGTTCAGTTTCTATTAAACCCAACCACCACACTGCTGGTAGTGTTCACTTAGTTCAGTTTCTATTAAACCCAACCACCACACTGCTGGTAGTGTTCACTTAGTTCAGTTTCTATTAAACCCAACCACCACACTGCTGGTAGTGTTCACTAAGTTCAGTTTCTATTAAACCCAACCACCACACTGCTGGTAGTGTTCACTTAGTTCAGTTTCTATTAAACCCAACCACCACACTGCTGGTAGTGTTCACTAAGTTCAGTTTCTATTAAACCCAACCACCACACTGCTGGTAGTGTTCACTTAGTTCAGTTTCTATTAAACCCAACCACCACACTGCTGGTAGTGTTCACTAAGTTCAGTTTCTATTAAACCCAACCACCACACTGCTGGTAGTGTTCACTAAGTTCAGTTTCTATTAAACCCAACCACCACACTGCTGGTAGTGTTCACTTAGTTCAGTTTCTATTAAACCCAACCACCACACTGCTGGTAGTGTTCACTTAGTTCAGTTTCTATTAAACCCAACCACCACACTGCTGGTAGTGTTCACTAAGTTCAGTTTCTATTAAACCCAACCACCACACTGCTGGTAGTGTTCACTAGTTCAGTTTCTATTAAACCCAACCACCACACTGCTGGTAGTGTTCACTAAGTTCAGTTTCTATTAAACCCAACCACCACACTGCTGGTAGTGTTCACTTAGTTCAGTTTCTATTAAACCCAACCACTACACTGCTGGTAGTGTTCACTAAGTTCAGTTTCTATTAAACCCAACCACTACACTGCTGGTAGTGTTCACTTAGTTCAGTTTCTATTAAACCCAACCACCACACTGCTGGTAGTGTTCACTAAGTTCAGTTTCTATTAAACCCAACCACCACACTGCTGGTAGTGTTCACTTAGTTCAGTTTCTATTAAATCCAACCACCACACTGCTGGTAGTGTTCACTTAGTTCAGTTTCTATTAAACCCAACCACTACACTGCTGGTAGTGTTCACTAGTTCAGTTTCTATTAAACCCAACCACCACACTGCTGGTAGTGTTCACTTAGTTCAGTTTCTATTAAACCCAACCACTACACTGCTGGTAGTGTTCACTAAGTTCAGTTTCTATTAAACCCAACCACCACACTGCTGGTAGTGTTCACTTAGTTCAGTTTCTATTAAACCCAACCACCACACACTGCTGGTGTTCACTTAGTTCAGTTTCTATTAAACCCAACCACTACACTGCTGGTAGTGTTCACTTAGTTCAGTTTCTATTAAACCCAACCACCACACTGCTGGTAGTGTTCACTAAGTTCAGTTTCTATTAAACCCAACCACCACACTGCTGGTAGTGTTCACTTAGTTCAGTTTCTATTAAACCCAACCACCACACTGCTGGTAGTGTTCACTAAGTTCAGTTTCTATTAAACCCAACCACTACACTGCTGGTAGTGTTCACTAAGTTCAGTTTCTATTAAACCCAACCACCACACTGCTGGTAGTGTTCACTTAGTTCAGTTTCTATTAAACCCAACCACCACACTGCTGGTAGTGTTCACTCTTTAGTTCAGTTTCTATTAAACCAACCACCACACTGCTAGTAGTGTTCACTAACTTCAGTTTCTATTAAACCCAACCGCCACACTGCTAGTAGAGTTCACTTAGTTCAGTTTCTATTAAACCCAACCACTTCACAGTGCTACACTACTGGTGTTTAGCCACTCTAAGTATAAACGTGTCCTAGCACCAGTGCAGGGCCACATCGTAATCCAGTGGTTAAGGCAGTCGACTGAGGTTCACGGGTTCAGATCCACGTCACACCAAACAGGTTCTCCCTTTCAACCGTAGGGGCGTTATAATGTTACGGCCAATCCCACTATTCATTGGTAAAAGAGTAGCCCAAAGTTGGCAAGTTGGTGGTGATGACTAGCTATCTTACATTTCTACATTAGGGACGGCTAGCGCAGATAGCCCTCGTGTGGCTTTTACGCGAACTTCAAAAATAAAACAAACTTTTCCAGTGGTATACAGAAAGTACTAGCAGCATACAGCTGAAAACTACACACAATCAGGTAGACTGTAGTTAACTTTACAAAGTCACTACAGGTCAGAAGCAATTGAAAAATGATGATATAAATATGATGATAACTACAGCTCAGATCTAGGGGTGAAACCAATCAAAGTGAAATTAAGAGGATAAAAACAAATACAATAATACAAATAAACAAACAACTTGACACAACTGTACACTGATCTAATAAAGATTGTTTGTAGTAAAGCACAAAGGTGCACAAAGGGCTATTGTGCTTTGCCAATTACTGGTATCGAATTCCAGTTTCTACCGTTGTGGTTCGCAAACATGCCGCTGTGCCAATTGGGGAGACAACCTAAAAGAGGGAAGGCGCGTACACTGTTAACACCTGGGACACGAACCTGGTACCTAGGATAATGATGGATAAAGTGTATAACAAGAAATATTTTCGGCTTGTTATAATCTGACATTTAATGATTTGTTAACCATTCTATAAGTCTCACATTCAGCGTGTTGGATATTGTCCAAAACTGAGGTTCTATTCCTGCTATTGTAGCCTATCCTTTTTTATATTATTCAATTGAAACTGTAAATAATAAATAGCGATAACTGTTTAAGTTTTTGAAACACGAATTTTAAACAAATTATCCTTAGGAGATGCCTTATAAGAATTCACTCAGAGAAATTTCAAAAAATCTTCTTCAGAAACTAAATTCTTCTACTAACGTGAATCATTTTTATAGCCTGGAAACAATCACACGGGTAACAAGATTTTTTT